>NW_022987593.1:3803138-3907661 GCF_902827165.1 Trematomus bernacchii | reverse complement strand
GCCTTTTTCTAGTGCTTACAAACTGATTGCTGAGTCACCAACAAAGCAGTTTGGTGTTTATGGTCATTTGGCATGTGTATTTGTTGATTGGTTCATGTGTGTAGCATTTTCAATGGCAGTGTTTTGAAAATGGCAAACAAGTGAACATGTCAGATTTCTGTGTCTTACTTGGAGAACTGTGTGCAGTGTTTTGCAAAAAGAATGCCAAGTTGAATTGCAAATTGGGTGCAGAGCTAAAAATGTGTTTAGATATTTGGAGATTTGAGCTCAGGTTTTGCTCTTTGAGTGTTAGATTAAATTATTGTGCTTTATGTCTAATTCTAGTGTGTTAGCAACTAAAAAAACTGTAAATGAAGTGTGTGCCATTTGGTGCAAAAGTGTTTATGTAGTTTTGGGTGCAGTGATTCATTTTGCCAAGATATGAGGTGTTGTGCACTTGGGTCTGTGATTTTGTGAATTGTGTTTAGTGTTTTGACAAAATGAGCGCTGTTGTCAAAAAATGTGTTTTTAGCAATTGAAATAAAACTGTACTACAGTATACTGTTTAGTTCAGTTAGATATATTTGTGAAGAAACAAATCGTGTTTCCTCTTACAGTACAGCTTGTCATTATTAGCTCTTCCTCTGCAGTCCCTTCTTGCTGCACAGGATTTAACTGGGAGATTATCATCATCAAACTTACCGAGGGTTAGATTCTCTTCATCTCGTCTCTCTCTTCAGTCAGGGAGTTTTGCTGTGAAACTGTCATTTTCAGTGGAGAGGGTTACATACAACATTTGATGATGTAATCAATCTGAAGAAATTATTCACTTAAAACAAATTAACTGAGCTGGTTTTGATTAGAATTACAGTATTTCAAAGAATGTATTGTTCAATACAAAGAATTACAAATATGTACTCTGAACACACATGTTGAAAGGGATATTAATAATTTTCCTCCAGGAAGGAAAACTCTACTTTGTCATTACTGATCATGTTAATGTTAATTAGGTAATTAATGATCACATTAGTTTGTTTACTTTGTTCATCAAAAAACAAGCAAGCCAATCAAAATCCATAAGCAATGGCCTCTAAAGTGAATGCAAAGCCTAATCGGCTCAATGCTAAGGTGTTTAAGAGCTGGTTTAAAAAACTCTGAAGTTGCTGTAAAGTTGTGTAAGTCTAAATCATAATCTGAGTTGATGCATATCTATGCATATTGATGCATTGTGTTATATTAATTATGTGATGTGTACTTTATTGCGGTGTTGTATTAAAAGCTAATATATTTTAACTACACTTATACCTGTAAAAATGAAAATAAGCAACAACTCTCTGTCTGTATTTGTTTTATTACAAAGGGGTTTGTCCCAATCAAATGAATTACATTTAAATTGAACATCATGTTAACACATTTTTAAAAACTGCATTATAACATATACACACACTATTATTGTTATTTTGTTATTTTTGTAAACCTACATTTAACCAGGTAAGTCCTGTTGAGATCAGAAATCTCCTTTCAAGTGAAACCTTAGTAGTTCACACTAAGGCATAGTTATATTATAGTTAATGACGGGTATGGAAAAGACAGTTGACAGAAGCAGCCGCGCCGAGATTGCAAAGTGACTCGAACGCGGCCATGCACTTACATAAATATAAACATTATGCAACATTAACCAGACATATGCATATGATAATAAATACTATTATTTGCCGCCCTAAAACTGCAAAACCACTCTTGTTCTTCCTGGTTTGAAGTCAAATGGTCTCTCTTCTTCCTTAATGTTCACAACTCGCTGCTGTTACAACCCTCTGCTGCAGCTTTGACCGTATTGATTCTTCTGTACTTTGTGTTAATTTGGACTTTTATTCACAATTCACACATTTATTTTTACGTCCAAATAAAATCATCATTATTGTTGTTTATCAGTGACACATAATGCAAAAGATCTGATTGACTATATTCTACCCTTATTTATTTGCACCTGAACTGGTTGTCTCTGTACTTATTAGTTTGACAATTTTTTAAAAATATCACTTACAGTTTGACCACCTTCACAAACTCTGAATTCTTTTTTTAAATGAAATAAAAATAGGAAAGCATCCATCCATACAAAATTTGCACTTCCCTCTATACTTTGAGAACCGCTCTTCATCAACAAGACTTGGAGAGAAGAGCCAAGTCCTCTTGGTGAAAATAAATGTTGCAACATTAATTTCTCATATGCCTTACAAAAAACACAACAATGGTGTGACCTGTTTGTCAAATGCAGATCAGTCTATTTTATAGTGAGGGATTCATCGGAAAACTCAGACTTTGTTTTGAAAATAAAATAAAATCATTACATCTCTAAGACACAAAACTAGGACATGATTTCAAGTTGGCATGATTGAAATAAGAAAATCTAAAAGCAGGCAGCCAATATTATAATCTCAAAAGCAGAGAAAGACACTTTAGGAATTGCAATTACAGTTTTAAAAAAAAGTGAACATTAATCCTATATATGAGACATGACGTGACTCCAGATATCTACGTGAGAGTCCAACCCCTCGCCCCACTGGACCTCCACATTTGAATTTAGGCTGAAAAATGAGAAATGCAACTTGTTCCTGTTTTTTCATCATCGTTTTGTGGGACTAGATGTGGAGTTATGCCAATCTCTTCTCACATATCCATCGATTTGTATTATAACTGCAATGGCTATCTGTCCAGCTTATTCTTGCATCACTGTAATATATTTGTGCACAGTCTTCGTCCAGCTTCAAAGTTCCATTTGGCTCACCGGGGTACCAGTAGCTGAAACCCCCAAAGGAAAAATAATAATAATACATTTCAACCTGACATCAACTCAAATCAAAATGCTTTATTATTGATAGAGATAGAATAATAAATGTCTATCCTATGTCTGGTTTGTTATCTGACATGAAATAAGCTTTTAAAGGACATCACAACATGTAGTTGTGGTCAGAGAGGTTGGTAGGCTACTAATATACAAATCATTTAATGTGAAAATAACATAATTATGACATGAAGCTGCAGAGCGAGTGTCTGTCACAGTGCACCTTGACAATAGAAAAGTGAAATAATGAGTGAACCTTGTGGTCAGCGGAGTCCCATCGACCCACTTCCATCTGCCCTCTGTCTCTCGATCAGTGAGTCCAATCCACACCTTCATACGAAAACTTAATATGTAGTCCTTGTTGTGGAGAGAAAAACGCACAATCACAACCACTATATAAACCGAGACATGCTGTCAACCACTTCTGTGACACACAAACCACACACACACACACACACACACACACACCACACACACCACACACACACACACACCACACACACACACACACACATACACATACACACACACACACACACCACACACACACACACACACACACACACACACACACACACACACCTCTTCTTCTCTGCTGTTGATAATCACCAGATCTACTCCTTTTTGAAGACAGTCATCCCTACTCTCTTGCCAGTTTTTCTGGATAGGAGAAATGGTATAGAGACTACCGCTGAAGTACATCCATCCTTGATAAGAATAGTGGAAAACAGAAAGAACGATAAAACCTTAATACATAAATTACCAGATGCTTAATCTACTATGTCAAGTGCCAAGGTGGTATCTACCGTATGACATGAAGGCCCACCGGCTGAACAATTGATTTCATTTTCATACTTACCCCCGGCTCTCAGAGTCCTCCCCAGATCGTCTCTTTCCTCAGACAGGTTTTTGTTAGTTGCCACCATTTCTGAAACAGAAATGCTATTGTGATGTTTGTTTCCTTTTAATACTGAATAAAAAGCTTTTAGGGAACTTTGCTGAAAGCTGTAATTTTGAGTGAGAAGTTATTATTTTCAAAAGAATCAGGTTAGTAGTAGTTTGATTTGTTAACTTTTGTTTAAATTTAGCATGAAAAAATGATTGTATTCCCTCTTACAGCTACAAAAGAGCTGAGGTGTTATCAATGACAAACCTGAAATGATTTCCCAGAGGGTCTATGAGCAAAGATACACCATTTATGAATTTTCTGACCACTTGGGGTTGTTCATATCGTGTTTTCTTTTTGTCACTTCAGTGTTCTGCCTGAGAAAGTACACCTTTATTTCTTTCATATACACCACCAATGTAGTATACCTTATACACCTTCCGATCAAAAACCTGATTATTGCAGTAGTTTCATCTTAATACTTACCAAGGTTGATTCTCTTCAACTTGTCAACTTGTCTCTCTCTGCACTTATTGTAAGTCGCTTTGGATAAAAGCGTCAGCTAAATGCAATGTAATGTAATGTCTTCAGTCAAGGAGTTTTGCAGTGAAACTGTCATTTTCCATTTTGCCTCCAGATCTAAAACAGAATTCCCATTGTATATTATGTTAATCTATCAATGATAATGTATGGATCCATGTTTCCTTTTCTTATTCCAACACCATATCATGTTTTCAGGAAATTCATTCTGCTAAACTGTCCTGTTGAATGGAGAGGCTGTCATTATTTTCAACAGAACCATATCAGTAATACAGGATATGTTTAGTTCAGTTACGTATATTTGTGAAGAAAATAAATATTGTGATCACCGTTATCAACAACAGCTGTATCATATCCTCTGTTTAAATGTGTAAGATAAGTAATTTAAATTTAAAACGTAAAAAAAATGAACTATCATTATCAACAGAATGTGAAGAGCTTAGGATGTTGACGTAACTTCAAAAACATCTATATGTTGTTCTGCAGAGATAAGCATGCTAACTGACTAGCCGCTGCACGTCGGTCAGCATGCATGTTTCTTGATGTTCTGAGTTTGTATCTTTATAGTTTATTGCACCTATTGTAGGTTGCTTTGGATAAAAGCCTCTGATAAATAAAATATGATATATTGTTACCTAATGTGATATTTAGTACTGATTAAGTAAGATTTACCCCTTCAGATCAAACCCCTGATTATTGCAGTAGTTTCATCTTAATACTTACTGAGGTTGATTCTCTTCAACTCGTCTCTCTCTTCAGTCAGGGAGTTTTGCTGTGAAACTGTCATTTTCAGTGGAGAGGTTACCAACTATGATAATTGGATCAACTGAAGAAATTATTCACTTTAAAAAAAATTAACCGAGTTGGTTTTGATTAAAATTATTTCAGAGCAATTATTGTTCAATACAAATAATTATACATACATTCACTCTGAGCACATACTGCATGTTGAAATGAATATTAATAAAATGTCCATGAGTTGTGCAAATAACTTTGTATATTTTATATTTATAATTGTAGGTCATATTGCACACCCTAATACACAGTGATGTGTTTTTTTCGAAATAATTCAGGATAAGTGATTGTCATATCTTGCTAAATAATTATTTGTATATCTGGCTACAGAAGTGAGAGTCACAAATTAAGAAGACTTACAGCGAGTGAGACGCAGGGAAATGTTGAGAGCAGCTTGTAGGATACACAGGAGTCCAAAACTCACAACAACCAGTCTGTTCATTTTCATTCCTGTGTGTAGAACCCAGAAACATGCACACACACGGAGGTTTATGGAGGCTGACTTGCACAAGTGGCTGTTTGAGAAACCTTACACTTTAAACTGAGATGTTGATTTTGTCTTTAATTTCTCACGCAATATATATATATATATATATATATATATATATATATGATGATCTTTAAGGTTATTATAAACTCGACAACTCTAAATTGTTTGACGAGGATTTCTGTCTTACCAGGCGCTGCAGCAGCTCCGCACCTGGACGTTTCAATCAGACGGCGGGGATGCACAGTTCCTGGCTTGAGACATTACTTCAAAGTTTGCCTATATCTGGAGATTCAGTTTCTTCTTAAAGGGAAACCATCTATCAGTTGAGCCTCTGCAGAGTGCTGATGGTGTGTCAAGTGTCTTCTTAAAGGGCACTGATCGTCTATTTAAATGATAGCAAGGACACTAGAATGATTTCGCAGGCGTTTTAACAGAAAGAAAGAGAGAAGAGAGGAGAGAGAGAGAAGAGCGAGAGAGAGAGAGAGAGAGAAGAGAGAGAGATGAGGAGAAGAGAGAAGAGATCAGAGCTCTCTCTTCTTCTCTCCTCTCATCTCTTCTCTCCTCTCTCTCTCCTATCTCTCTTCTTCTCTCATTTCTCTTTCTCTTTCTCTCTCTTCTTCCTCATTTTGAGTCATGCTGCCTGTGTTCCTCAACTAAGAGCTGGTTTAAAAAACTCTGAAGTTGCTGTAAAGTTGTGTAAATCTAAATCATAATCTGTGTTGATGCATATCTATGCATATTGATGCATTGTGTTATATTAATTATGTGATGTGTACTTTATTGCGGTGTTATATTAAAAGCTATATAGGCTATTATATACACTATACATGTCAAATGAAAATAAGCAACAACTCTCTGTGTAGCACATCAGATCAATGGTCTGTATTTGTTTTATTGCATTATTATTAATTACATTTAAATTGAACATCGTGTTAACACATATTTAAAACTGCATTATAACATAATATACAAACTATTATTGTTATTTATTTATTTTTGTAAACCTACATTTAACCAGGTAAGTCCTGTTGAGATCAGAACATCTCCTTTCAAGGGGAAACCTTAGTAGTTCACACTAAGGCATAGTTATATTATAGTTAATGACGGGTATGGAAAAGAAAGTTGACAGAAGCAGCCGCGCCGAGATTGCAAAGTGACTCGAACGCGGCCATGCACTTACATAAATATAAGCATTATGCAACATTAACCAGACATATGCGTATGATGATAAATACTATTCTTCGTCGCATAAAACTGCAAAATCATTCTTGTTCTTCCTGGTTTGAAGTCAAATGGTCTCTCTTCTTCCTTAATGTTCACAACTCGCTTGCTGTTACAACCTCTGCTGCAGCTTTGACGTAATGATTCTTCTGTACTTTGTGTAATTTGGACTTTTATTCACAATTCACGTATTTCTTTTTTACTTCCAAAGAAAATCATCATTATTGTTGTTTATCAGTGACACATAATGCAAAGACAGTTGTATTATCTGAATGACTATACTTTATTTGCACCTGAACTGGTTATCTCTGTACTTAGTTATTAGTTTGACAATTTTTCTAAATATCACTTACACTTTGACCACATTCACAATGACATTATCACCAATATCCACTGTAAAAGAAAACCCTGTAGTTAACTTACATAATCATCCAGAATTGGGATTACTTTTTTACAACAAACTCTGAATTCTTTTTTTAATATAATAAAAAATAGGAGAACATTGAAAGCATAGTTTACCCAGAAGGGAGAAGATGTGGTTAGGGTACAAAATTGCACTTCCCTCTATACTTTCAGCACTGTTCTTGTTGCAACATTAATTTCTCAAATGACTTATGAGTCATTGATTTTGAATAGAAAATAAAATCATTACATCTCTAAGACACAAAACTAGGACATGATTTCAAGTTGGCATGATTTAAATAAGAGAATCTAAAAGCAGGCAGCCAATATTAAAATCTCGAAAGCAGAGAAAAGACACATTTAGGCATTATGAATATGATATACCTGCTAATATGTGATTCCTAAGTCAGGAATTGCTGCTGCAGAGTCCTCGGGGGTGTGACGTCAGCGGGAAGTGGAGCAGGATACATGGATAGCAGCAAGAGGAAGAGGTAGAGGGAAGATAAGAGTGAGAGGGAGGATGAACTGAAGTCAATTGAAGAGTTTATTTGCAGCATAACAGTTAAAGCTGTCTTTTCCATTTACTGTATCCGATAGAGAGCATACTTTTGGTTCACACAACTGCAACTGTGTTTGCTGTGCATACATTTTGTTGTGGAGAGAAATACAAATGTTTTGTTTCAACAGAATATTGGTGTTTCTGCACATTTTTCTGTAGTGCATACTTTTCTACAAAAAGCCCATAAAAGTAAGTGTGCTTTAGATTGAGCACCATAGCGTGTCGTTGAAAAAAGCGTCTTCTATTATAAATGAAGTGTGTGCCATTTGGAGCAAAAGTTGGGTTTCGATAAGAATTGATGTTGTTGTTGTTGAGTGCAGTTAGTCATTATACAGGATATATACGTTTTTTTGCAACTCAGATACATAATTGTATGGGACAATGTCAGCTTTCATCGAGCAGCCACTGTCCAAAACTGGTTCGTTGACCACCCATAATTTCTGCTTCTGTATCTTCCACCCTCCATTTCTAAATCCGATAGAAGAGTTATTTTCGGCATGGCGGTGGAAGGTGTATGACCGTCAGCCATTTGAGCGCTTGAGTCTTTTGGAGGCAATGGAAGAGGCATGTGATGACATTGATGTGAGTGCTATCCAGGGATGGATATGACACTCAAGACTCTTCTTCCATCGATGTTTAGCCAGGGAAGATATTGCTTGTGATGTGGATGAGGTGCTGTGGCCAGACCCAGCTCGGCGGTGAGATGCACTCTAAGCACTTTTCTCTCCTCTGTTTTTTTGTTTAAAAAAAAGTATTCCTTTATATTTACTGTGTTTGAGGCATCATTTTTCTTTACACAACTGTTACTATTTGTTCTGCATGAATGTTGCACCAAATTTATGGGAGAAAAATAAAAGTATAACAACAGTATATTTTTGTCTCTGCACATATTTTTGTAGACTTGAACAGTCTTTATATGCAGAATTCTCTACATAGAGGAAAAAGATGAGTGTGCTTTAGTTAAAGCACCACAGTGTGTAGTTGGTTGGACAAAGTGGCTTGTACTATAAGTCAAGTGTGTGCCATTTGGTGCAAAAGTTAGGTTTTGGTAAGTGGTTATGTAGTTTTGAGTGCAGTGCTTCATTTTGCAAGAACAATTAGGTGTTTTGCACTTTGGGTGTGTGGTTTTGAGAATTGTGTTAAGTGTTTTGACAAAACGAGCCCTGTTGTGTTTTAGCAATTGAAAAAAACTGTAAACATAATGTTATGTGCCGTAGTGGGGTGTGTGTGTGTCTTCCTCCCCCCCCCCTCTCTCTCTCTGCAGCTCCCTCAGGTGATCCCAATCCCTGTTTTACTGCAGTCAACACAGAGGTTAGGGTTTCATGGAAGAGATGCCCACCCTTGTGTTATTCCACCTGAAGAGACCAGAAGCTCTGAAATTGAGTCTCATCAATCAGGATGGAAACACTAGAAAAAGGCTTCATGTAAGAAATGTATAAAAAAAACAATGGATATATGGATAGCAGCAAGAGGAAGAGGGAGACGGAGGATAAGAGAGAGGGAGGATAAGAGAGAGGGAGGATGAATTGAAGTCAGTTGAAGAGTTATTTGCAGCATAACGGTTGAAGCTGTTTGACCGTCAGGCCTACAGGTGCATGCTTCTTCTGCAGGTTGATGAGGTGATGTGGCCAGACCCAGGTTGCCAGACCCAGTTAGTGGTAAAATTCAGCATAAGCACTTTTCTTTCCTCTGTTTTTTGTTAAATTATTTATTGTGTTAAGTGTTTAAAGGAAATGAGCCCTGCTTTCAAAAAACATGTTTTAGCAAAAACTGTAGAAAACCAGGTGTGATATTGGGTTACTGCAACCATTTTTATTTCACATATTGTACATTGTCTCTGGAGGAAATAGATACAAACTTCATATTTAGTTTGTAGCCTATTTATAGTCCAAAGTCATCTTTGCCGTAAAATACAAACCCCAAAATATGTGACCCTCCGAAGTATGACAAACGGGTGAAACAGTGTTTTCTGAGAGCTGCAGCGAGATGTCAGCTGCCTCTTCTTCTTCATTTTGATTACAATCATATCACACTTATCTTGTGTGTTCTTATGCAACTTAAATGATTATAACCACTTTGTCGTTTCCTGTTTCCACCATAGATTCATATCATTTTAAAGTTAAGCCAATGTCTTATAATCTGCAAACCTGTTTTGTTATTACATATATTTACTACTGCATTCAACCTAAAAAACTATCCATAATATCATAAGAGCCTTTGTGCCGTTTATATATATGCTGTATATACAATTTGACATTATCTGCAAACAAACATGAGCGTGTTTTCTCTCAAACACATCAGTATAAAGAACATATACAATCAACTGGGTTTCTCCTGCAACAAAACTTCAGCACATAAAGTGCCTGAGAAAAGAGTTCTGCTGAAACTGGACTATGTTCGCCAAATAAATAATGTCACATTTTAACATTTTCTTTTGATATATTGCCACTGTAAAGTGTTTTTTATCGCCTAAAGCAGAACACACCGTGGGATATTTCAGTCTAATGTGTCACTTTGCCTTAAAGTTAAGCTGGTGGGAAATACATGATATCTTAATATTCTTCAAGTTGCTGTCATTACGGTGTGAACCCAGTGAGTATGTAGAGCTACATTTTCTTTTCGCAGATCCAGACATTTTCATTTTCACATACTTCATCATTCCAGCTGTTTTGGTAGTGGTTTATATTCACACAGTCTTCATTTCTCTTCTGATAATTGTTGGGTTCTCCCTCTGTGTCTCTGTCAGTCAGTCCAATCCACATTATATTTTTGTATTGTCTTGTGAAATCCTTGTTTTCAAAGAGAAACATACAGTAATCTAATAATATTTAAAGAGGACATATTATTCAAACTTTCTGATTCATATTTGTATTTTGTGCGTCCACTGTGACATGTTCCCATTCTGCATACTTTGAGGAAAAATAAATACAAAAAACAGAAATATCACCACTTAGCTGGGTCTGGCCACAGCTCCTCATCAACCTGCAGAAGAAGCATCACCTATAGAGGCCTGACCGTCATACACCTTTAACCGATATGCTGCAAATAACTCTTCAAATGACTTCAATTCATCCTCCCTCTCTCTCTTCCTCTTGCTGCTATCCATTTATCCATTGTTGTTGTAAAAAGTTCTTACATTTCAGGGAACTTTGCTGAAACTGTCATTTTGAGTGAGAAGTTTTTCTTTTCAAAAGAATCAGGTTAGTAGTAGTTTGTTTTGTTAAGTTTTGTTTAAATTTAGCATGAAAAAATGACTGTATTCCCTCTTACAGCTACAAAAGAGCTGAGGTGTTATCAATGACAAACCTGAAATGATTTCCCAGAGGGTCTATGAGCAAAGATACACCATTTATGAATTTTCTGACCACTTGGGGTTGTTCAAATCGTGTTTTCTTTTTGTCACTTCAGTGTTCTGCCTGAGAAAGTACACGTTATTAACGCGTTAACTTGACAGCCCTAGTATATATTGGAGAGCTCAAGTTCTTCTTCAAGTGACACCATCTCATCAGTTGAGCCTCTGCAGAGTGCTGATGGTGTTTGTCAAGTGTCTTCTTTAAAGGGCACTGATCTTCCTTTATTTCATGATTTTATCAGCATACACCTCTAGCTCTCTCTCTCTCTTTTTCTCTTTCACACTCTCTTCTTCCTCATTTTCTGTAATTTGCCTTTGTTCCTCAACTCAGTATTTGATGCTTTGACTGCTGCTCCATGTGTTACCTGTGCAGATCTTTGGGTACCTGAAACATATTTATCCTCCAGGAAGGAGAACTCTACTTTGTCATTACTGATAATGTTAATTAAGTAATTAACGATCACATTAGTTTGTTTACTTTGTTCATAAAAAAACAAGCAAGACAATCCAAATCCATAAGCAATGGCCTCTAAAGTGAATGCAAAGCTTAATCGGCTCAATGCTAAGGTGTTTAAGAGCTTGTTTAAAAAACCCTGAAGTTGCTGTAAAGTTGTGTAAATCTAAATCATAATCTGTGTTGATGCATATCTATGCATATTGATGCATTGTGTTATATTAATTATGTGATGTGTACTTTATTGCGGTGTTATATTAAAAGCTATATATTTTAACTACACTATACATATACAATGAAAATAAGCAACAACTCTCTGTGTAGCACATCAGATATAATAGTTAATGACGGGTATGGCAAAGGCCAGAAAGTTGATAGAGAAGCAGCCGCGCCGAGATTGCAAAGTGACTCGAACGCGACCATGCACTTACATAAATATAAACGTCATGCAACATAAACCAGACATATGCATATGATAATAAATACTATTCTTCGTCGCCTAAAACTGCAAAACCACTCTTGTTCTTCCTGGTTTAAAGTCAAATGGTCTCTCTTCTTCCTTAATGTTCACAACTCGCTTTCTGTTACAACCTCTGCTGCAGCTTTGACGTATTGATTCTTGTGTACCTTGTGTGTAATTTTGACTTTTATTCACAATTCACACTTTTTTTTTTATTCCAAAGCAAATCATCATTATTGTTTATCAGTGACACATAATGCAAAGACATTTCATGTTTTTTAATTTGTTATTATCTGAATGACTATACTCTACCCTTATTTATTTGCACCAGAACTGGTTATCTCTGTACTTAGTTATTAGTTTGACAATTTTTTATAATATTACTTAAGAGTTTGACCAAATGTACAATGACATTATCACCAATATCCACTGTAAAATAAACCCCTGTAGTTAACTTACATAATCATCCAGTAGTATGCCAACAAGTACTGACATTACTTCTTTACAACACACTCTGAATTCTCTTTTAAATACAAAAATGTGAAGCTACTACCAAAGGTGGTTAAAGCTCCTGTAAGTTTATATAGATCTGCTGAATCATATCAGAGTGTTGTTGGGGTCATGTCCCCTTTATAATATAAAACATTAGCATTTGTACAAAACTCGTTGGTTTATTCTTTCATATGGCAGTGGGATTCTGGGCCCTTGCAGGTTATTTATAACATAAACGTAAGATTCTACGATGAGAGACACTATATTATACTAGACCCAGTAATGTCTGCAAGCGGATGTTTGCATGCACTCCAAATATACCACTATCTAAAAGAGAACATTGAAAGCATAGTTTACCCAGAAGGGAGAAGATGTGGTTAGGGTACAGAATAGCACTTCCCTCTATACTGTGAGAACTGCTCTTCACCTAGAGGACTGTCTTATTTAAAAATAAATGTTGCAACATTAATTTCTCATATCACTTATGACTCATTTATTTTGAATAGAAAACAAAATCATTACATCTCTAAGACACAAAACTAGGACATGATTTCAAGTTTAAATAAGAGAATCTAAAAGCAGGCCGCCGATATTATAATTGCAAAAGCAGAAAATAGACACTTTTACAGTTTTAAAAAAGTGAACATTAATCCTAAATCTGAGACAGGATGTGACTCCAGATATCTACATGAGAGTCCAACCCCTTGCCCACCTGGACTTCCACATTTTAATTTAAGCTGAAAATGAGAAATGAAACTTGTTCCTGTTTTTTTTTATCATTATCTTGTAGGACTAGATGTGGAGTTATGCCAAAGTCTTCTCACATATCCATACATTTTTATTATCACTGCAATGGTAATCATTCCAGCTGTTTCTTACATCTTTGACAATTATTGAGTAAGAAAATGTTTTATGAACCACACAGCTTCCGGTCTTCCAAGACCCGACCGGACAAAAATACGTGGTGCAGGGCAGGCACGAAACATACTACCAATAGAAATACATTGCTTTTAAAATCGTTCTGTGTGACACGAAAAAAAGGGGTAAATTGTGTTGGTGAACACGAATCAATAGATTAAATGTCGTGACGATAACACGAAATGCCGTGAGACTGGGTTGTGTATTTCCTGTTCGGAAAGTGGCGTTGTACTGAGAGTATATAATACTTGTAATAATGGTGCGTTCACACCGGACGCGATGCGAATAATTGCTCGAGTTTCACCGCGGCTGTCAGCTGTGTTTACTCGCCTCATTCATCTGTGTCCGATTCTCGAGCCGTATCTGGCCGTGCAACACGTACAGTGTCACATACTGTATGCAGAAGTGTTAATTTAAACAACACATTAAGTTGACGAAACACTTGAGTCAAATGTAATTAAAGTCAGATCCAATCGTGTCTTAGATGGGGCAGTGATATCATAAACCTGTTAATGTAGGAATTCAAACACTCGTCGTTTATTTTATTTTTTTACCAGCTGTTCTGTATTCACCTTGCAGGTGCAACTATGTGGCTTTCATCCTGGTTTAAGTGTTTAAGTCATGGATGTTTAAAGTTTAACTTCTTCATATTTGTCTAATACTATAGTTTACTTTTCATTCAGGAAGTATGACGCTGCGCTGTCAGTACGCTTGTCCATGTTTGTGATTGGTCAAATGTTGCTAACCCCGCCCCTTTCACGTGAACGCGCCCTCAGCTGGAGTCGGACAGAGAAACCCTGGGTTGATTTACTGAGTTGATAACCAGCGTCGTAGGACCGCTTAGCGAGATCGCGTTTATTAGGGTTAGTTAAGCCAGATAACTCAGAGATATACAGGGTCTGTTGAACTGGCTTCGTAGTACAGGCCACTGATCAATAAGCTAAGCTAACCTGTAGCTGCTCCCTCCACACTCACTCATCAACTTCATACAGAAATAAATAAAGCAGCTGTATTCGCCATACAGGAAACACACATTTAAAACGGTTTTGCCTGCCGTTTTGTGTACACAAGCATTCATTAATGGTTCGGAAAGGCCACTGTGGAGTCAACTCGGCGTCCCTCATCCCGTCCGGCAACCACGTCTTCACGTCGTAGACTCCTCAAAGAGGCCGTGCTGAGACACTCGGGAAGTTTTTCGGGCCCTGAGCCGGCAAGAAAATCCTCTCCGAGCCCAGCTGTTTCTGCTCGGTCACCACATCCTCAATCACCGGCACCCCCTCGTCCCCTGTTCGCCCCAACCACATTAATAATCGGGGATTCCATAATCAGAAACATCCGATTTTTCAATGTGGCCACACGCTGCCTCCCTGGAGCCACCGTCCCGGTCAGGGGCGTCGCCTGGACCTGAAAACATTCGGGGCTTAGCCCACAGTGGCACACACAGTACACCCGCGACTGTTACAATGAAGGCTCGATAATCAGCTCACGGCATATAGGCAGGGGTAAAGTGCTATTTTTTATGAGTGGGGGGCGGACCTCACCTCCTCTAGGGGGGTCCGGGGGCATGCTCCACCGGGAAGATTTTTTTTTAAATATTGAAGTTAAAAGCATCAATCTGGTGCACTTTGAGAGCAAAATGAAGAGATCTGTGGATACCTCTCTCAACACCCATATGAAACAGAACTGTAAACAGATTTACTTTTTCTTTATGGATATTTTACAAATCACTCCCCTTTTAAACTCTATTCTTGTTTTACTGTCTTATAGTATTTCATAACTGTTTTTCCTTTATTCTCTTTTTTTTTATAACTATAATGATCATATAAACGTGTGCCGCGGAAATAATCTTTTGAATAATTTGTGACCAAACCGTTTGAGACCCACTGAGATAACTTAGACTAAAGTTAACTATCTAAACACTCAGAGAGTCCTTTAGCTCACTGAGTCTCTCAGTCTGACAGGAGAGGACTCTCCTCCAGCTTGTTGTGGAAACAGCTCCTTATGTCCGTTAGCGCAGCTAGCTAACCAGATGCTAACAACACGGTCCCTGCTGGCACCGGTCCCTCTATCTCCCTCTCTCTCTCTCTCTCCCTCTCTCTCTCCCTCTCTCCCCCTCTCTCCCTACCTCTCTCCCTCTCTCTCTCCTCTCCCTCTCTCCCTCTCTCTATCACACTAAATGCGCTATTGCCACACACACACAGCCGAGCTTGAATGGCACACGTATATTTCCATGCAACTCTCTGATTGGTCTGGTGTCATGCCTCTGTTACATTCACTGAACACGGGAAATTACAGTCCTGCCGTCCTCTCTAGTGTCATGATGAGGTTCACGTAAAGCACGGTTAATGTATTATATTATTGAGGGAGAATTGTCCGGGGCTACAGTAAAAACATTCGGGGCTAAAGCCCCGGATGCCCGGGCCAGGCGACGCCACTGGTCCCGGTTATCCTGGAGAAAGTCCCGGGGCTGCTGCACTCACTCCCGTCCTCTGTCAATTGTCTAATCGTCCATGTAGGGTCTAACGATACCGCCCGCCAGCAGTCGGAGCTGATAAAAAAGGATTTTAAGAAACTTTTTATTCTTTTACGGAGCTGTGAAAAGTCGGTTTTTATCTCAGGTCCGATCCCAACGCTAGGCCGCGGAGCAGGGCGTTTCACTAGGATCCTCAGCCTCCACACCTGGCTCCAATCCGCCTGCAGAGCTGCCAATTTTGGTTTTATTGACAATTTCAATCTATTTTGGGACCGACCCGCCCTCTTCGGCACTGATGGAATCCACCCCAGCAGGCTTGGTAGCTGCATGCTAGCGGCTAACGTGCATCACGCTGTTCAGACCTCTCCCTGACTTTTCCAGCGCCACGTTGACACACCCCCCTCTCCGGCGGTGTCATCCAAGGCCACTGTTTCCACGCCTGCCGTCTCGCTCTCTGGCTCTCTATTAGGGGTGGGCGATACCACAAAATCTGGATTCGATCCGATACCAAGTATTTCAGGGCCAGTATCGCCGATACCGATACCGATACCGATACTTTTTAAAATGAAAAGCTTCTTTCGAGCTCTTTTCCTAAACATCTATAGACCACCCAAATACTGTGCAAGCTTTTTTGATGATTTTACCGAGTTGTTGTCTATAGTGTGTATTGACTTTGACCGTTTAATCATTGTTGGCGATTTTAATATCCATGTTGACAACCCTGAGGACAGAGGGGCTAAAGAACTGTTTTGTGTTATCGACAATTGTGGACTGACTCAGCATGTCAAGGGTCCGACGCACAATAAGGGGCACACCCTGGACTTAATTGTATCAAAGGGTCTGAACATCTCTAAGCTTGTGGTGACTGATGTTGCGCTCTCCGACCATTCCTGTGTTTTCTTTGAGAGCTCTATTTCCGTCCATACAGTTGTTAAGAAAGAGGTAACCACGAGACGTCACTTAACTGAAAATGCACAAGAAATGTTTGCCCAGATTTGTACTCCCTCAATTGCCCATGCTAACTTCTCAGTAAATTAGCTAGTTGATCATTTTAATTCTAAAATAACAAATGTCATGGATACCATCGCTCCCATTAAAATAAAGGACGTATCTGGCAAGAAAATATCTCCATGGAGAAAAACCATGACTGTGACGGACCGTCCACACAGCAGCATTAAAAAAATCTTGGAGGTGGGCGTATCTGAAGCTTGGGGATTTTTTGCGAGCAAGGCGACCAACAACCAATCACATGAATCTCCCGCCCCCGAATCTCCCGCCCCCGATATACAAAGCAAAAAAGCCCGGTTCTTCTCCACTATTGCCAAAATGGATGCCGGTTTTGTAGCAAGGGTAGAACGTGTAGTAGCAAGGGTGAATTTAGTGTATGCAATGTCTCGCAGGAGGCCTAGTGTGCGTCGCTGTTGGGTACATCCAATACTCCGAAAACGTCTGCAACGGGGGGAATACCACGTTCTGGTCCAAGAGCTCCGTCTGGATGACCACCTGTTCCAGCAGTACTTTCGGATGAGCAAAAACGCGTTCGACGAGTTGCTCGGAAAAGTGGGTCCACTGATCACAAAGGCGGACACCCATATGCGTGTGTCAATCGGACCCGCCGAGCGACTCGCCATCTGCCTACGGTACGTTTTGTGTATTTGTACTTCTTTCATCTGACTCTGTATAGAAAGAGAGAATGCATGCCATGGATGAATGATGACTGAAGTCTGTGATTTAGTTCAGATGGATGACATTAATTAAGATAGCTAGGTAAACACAGTATTGCTCCCCTGTGTACATGGCGTGTGTGTCTGTGGTCTGTGTGTGTGTGGGGGGGATCTGTGTGTGTGTCTGTGGTCTGTGTGTGTCTGTGATCTGTGTGTGTCTGTGTCCTGTGTGTCTGTGGTCTGTGTGTGTGGGGGGGATCTGTGTGTGTCTGTGGTCTGTGATCTGTGTGTGTCTGTGGTCTGTGTGTGTCTGTGTCCTGTGTGTGTCTGTGGTCTGTGTGTGTGGGGGGGGATCTGTGTGTGTCTGTGGTCTGTGTGTGTCTGTGATCTGTGTGTGTGTGTCTGTGGTCTGTGTGAGTGGGGGGGATATGTGTGTGTATATGTGTGTGGGGTCTGACATATATTTTTTTAATCATGTGTATATTTTTTTCTCAGGTACCTGGCAACTGGTGATTCATACAGGACCATAGCATTCAGCTATTGGGTCGGGCATGCAACAGTGGCTGTCATCGTCAAGGAGGTTGCGGGTGCCATCTGGACCGCCCTGGTTGAGGAGACCATGCCAGTACCACAGCCGGAGGACTGGAGAGCCATCGCTGCTGAGTTTCAGGAGATCTGGAACTTTCCAAATTGCGTTGGTGCCGTTGATGGGAAGCACGTGGTGATCCAGGCTCCGGCAAATTCTGGGTCCCTCTACTTCAATTACAAGTCCACCGACTCCTTGGTACTGCTGGCTGTCGTGGATGCCCGGTACCTCTTCAGGGTAGTGGATGTCGGAGGTTTTGGAAGGAGCAGCGACAGTGGGAGCCTGCGGAATTCGGCATTTGGAGAGAGCCTCAGAGATGGCAGTCTGCAGCTACCACCTGACACCGTCATCCCAGGAGCAGAGCAGCTGGGCCTTCTTCCCCATGTCTTTGTAGGAGATGAGGCTTTTCCGCTGCTGGACAACCTGCTGCGTCCATTCCCGGGACGTCACCTCACCCGTGAAAGGAGGATGTTCAACTACCGCCTCAGCCAGGCCAGGTTGGTGGTTGAATGTGCGTTTGGCATCCTCTCATCCCAGTGGAGAATGTTCAGGCGTGTCATCACCACCAGCCCGGAGGTAACAGAGTTGTGTGTGAAGGCCACCTGTGTGTTGCACAACTTCCTCCGCAGGAACACGATAGGAAGGCGATCACGCACACCTCTTGCCGAGTCCACGGATGAAGCTACTCCAACCCTGTGTGATGCACCGAGGATAGGCTCCAACAATGCCACACGCAGATCCATCCAACTGCGGGAGACCTTCAGCTCCTATTTCAATGAGGAGGGTGCAGTGCCATGGCAGGCGAATGTGGTGTAGGGTCACCATTGTCTCCAAACCAAAAGCTCTTTTAAGAGCTACCCATATTTTCTTTAAAAAGCAAATATTCCAAATGAGCCATTTTAAAATCAAACATTCCTAATAAACATGTTTCTTGAATTGATATTATGATATGACTAACAACCTTTTTCCTTCAGTCCTGTTTTTAGTGATAAACCACTCATAATTACAACAGGTTTTCACCTGAACAATTACAGAAGACCGCACATTATATATCGACATACATGAAGCTTCTGGTATGTTGCAACTGACAAACCACATGAACAAGTCAAGACACAGTATAGCCATAACATACTTTAAATAACTTTTATTTATGTAATGTTGTGAGTGAAGTGTGTGATATGTGTAAAAAGATGTAATGTGGATCAGTATCAGTATCAGTATTTAATTTTCCTCCTGGTCTGCCTCTAATACCACCTTGTATAAGGCAAATCTCACTCTCAACCTCTTTGCTCTCGACATCAGTCTCATGGTGGGCAAGAGACTCCTGAAGAACAACAGGTCCTCCTCCACCACCACTGGTGGTGGTGGCATGGCCTGAATTGGAGCGACGGCAGACAGCAAATTGTGTTCGAAGGAGGACATCTCCTTTGCCCTTTTCCTTTTCCCCCGGAACGAACCACTTGCATCCTCCTGTCCTGTCTCCCCTGCCTCTGCTTGCTGACTTGCTGACTTGCTGGCTGACTGACTGCCTGGCTGACTGGCACCTGGCTGACTGCCACCTGGCTGGCTTTCCTGGCTCTCTTCTCTTACCAGGGTGGATGGAGGCAGGGTTTGCCGGGGGACATTGCTGGACGTCTCGCGGTCAATCATGAATGGGTTTAAAAAACTCATGATTGCCGCGAGACGCCAGGGCTTGTATCCCCCTGAAGACCCTGCACCGCTTCTTTTAGCCTCCTTCTCCTGTTGCTTCTCCTTCCTATATCTGTCCCTCAGTGTCTTCCATTTTTTTTTGCACACATGAAATAATACAGTTAATTTCTTTAATTTACAACAATTATTCCTCCATTAATGAAAACCAAATCCCTTTTATCACTGTCAATTGCATAAAAGGTTTTACATGTCACACTTTATCAGAATCAAAATCAGAAACAGGTTTATTGCCAGGTAGGTTTGCACATACTAGGAATTTGACTTGATGTCATGGTGCATATATAAAAAAACAAGAAATCTAATATAAAACACAATGTTTTACACCGTAATAAAATACAGTTAAGTTGCAATAAGATAACAATTAAATAAAGCAGTAATTTACATTAGAATGAAATAGAATGCTATGAATGCATTTTTGCATATAAACTAAGAAATGTGAAATCAGAATATGTGCAGAAAGGAGTATGACATTGTGTGCATTAATGTGATGTTAATGGAGGGCTATGATGAACATTTATGAGATTAATGTCTGGTGCTATTTTATTCTACATTCCATGCTGGCTAAATATACTGTCTATGCTTGCTAGCGATGTTAAAACGAAGTAAACTGGATCTAAAATCCCCAAACAGGCGAAAACCTACCAGTTTCACCCACTGTCTCTGCCACCTCCCTCCATGCCTGGTTCCTCCGGTTTGTATCCCGGTAAATAAATAGGGACTGGTCATAAAGAACCGGGTGATTTGCTACCGCAATAACTAACTTTTCCTCCATTTTGTCCATTTTGTTAGGAATATAGAAATGAACTGCGGTATGTCACTCCCAGTTTACACGCCGTTTGATTGGCTAGAGCTTGAACTGTCAGATTTGCGTACACGGGATTTGATTGGCTGACGCTTCCACCTCAGCCTCAAAAGTTGAACATTGCTCAACTTTGAATCCTGAAAATCCTGAAAATCTCCTGCCCACAATGCAGTTCGGCGAAAAGTGAGGGAAAGTGACGTCACCCCATTCAAAGTGAATGGGCAGAAGCGTTTCAAGATTTTTTAACGCTGCTGTGTGGACGGTCCGTGAGAACAGCAAAAACTGAGTGCAGAAAAGCTGAACGCAGGTGGAGAAAAACAAATCTCCAGGTTCACTTGGAAATATATAAAGAGAAACTCGGTTTCTATAATCAGGAAATAAATAAGGCACGACAGTCTTTCTTTTCTGACATCATTACCAAAAATAAAAACAACTCACGTGCCTTGTTTGCTACCATCAACAGACTAACAAACCCCCCAGTGTCGATAGCCTCAGAATTTCTATCCACCAGGGCCTGCAATGATTTGGCCTCCTTCTTCACCGACAAAATCATGCAAATTAGACAGGCAGTCAGTGCCTCTGTATCAGGTACAGCAAATGTACTGTTCCTATGTTCACCTAAAGCCAATTCAGACATCATGTCACAATTCCGTCTGATAAATGCTAAAGACCTGGAAGACATTATCCAACATCTGAAACACTGAGCAAGTGCATTGAGCACATCACTGACTGGATGACTCTCTGGATTTTCTCTAATTGAACAAGCAAAAAACTGAGATCATTGTTTTTGGAGCAAAGAAGGACCGATTAAAAGTAATCACAGAGCTTCAGTCGGCAGACTATAAAGTAACTCACAAAGCAAGAAATCTAGGTGTAGTGATGGACTCAGACCTGAATTTTAACAGTCACATTACAACAGTTATTAGGTCTGCATACTACCACCTGAAGAACATATCAAGGATTAAAAAACTAATGTCGCAACAGGATTTAGAAAAACTTGTCCATGCTTTTATTTTCAGTAGACTCGACTACTGCAATAGTGTATTCACAGGGCTCAATAAAAACTCTATCAGAAAGCTGCAGCTGATTCAGAACGCTGCTGCTCGAGTACTCACGGACACTAGAAAAGTGGATCACATCAGTCCGGTTCTGAGATCATTACACTGGCTTCCAGTCTGCCAAAGAATTGATTTTAAAATACTACTGCTAGTTTTTAAATCACTAAATGGCTTGGGACCGAGGTATATAGACGACCTACTCCATCACTATGAAGCATCCAGGAGTCTCAGGTCTTCTGGGTCGGGTCTGCTCTCTGTTCCGAGAATAACCACTAAACATGGAAAAGCAGCTTTTAGTTATTATGCCCCAACAATTTGGAACAAACTGCCTAAATCGTGCACGTCCGCCAAAACACTTCCTATTTTTAAATCCCAGAGGTGGGGACTCGAGTCACATGACTTGACTCGAGTCAGACTCGAGTCGCATAATTTTTGACTTGAGACTTGCTTGACTAACATTGATAAAAGACTTGACTTGACTTTGACTTGGTATTCATGACTTGAGACTTGACTTAAGCTTGAGACAGATGACTTGAAAGGACTTGACTGTTTAAAATGAAATATTTGCGTTTGTTTTTGTAGTGAGATATTACGTTTAGTTTTTTCGAAAAACGTGATTGGGTGATTATAGCGCCGTGCGCGCAAACCTGGCAACCCACTAGACGGCAGGAGCGTCAGTTAACATGGCAGCGGCTAGCGTTACTCCAAAAATAGTGAAGTTTGGATTCAAGGATTATGTTGTCGATGACGCTAATAAGAAGAGAACAGCGGTATGCAGGGTCTGCAGCATAAAGATCAGTGACACGACCACCACAACATCCAACTTCATTCGTCACTACAAAAAAACCCACAGAGAAAGGTGCGTGAATGTGTTGTGTTAGCTAACGTTAAGTTTAAGCTACATTAGACTTGGTTTCAAATCGATTAAGCATTGCAAAGAGAAGACAAAACGGTAAATGAACACTAGAACCGCCAAGGGATTCATTTTGACTAACCCTGATACTGACGGGCTGTCAGGAGAGGGAGAGAGGAAAAGAGATGCCTCGTTTATTTCCCCTGTGTTATTATCAGAAGTTACTGTAAACTTTTGAATAATGTAGTTCATCTACTTTTAGTAGTTTGTTTAAATGTTTTAATTATGTTGTTTTTGTTTGTAGAAGTGCATAATTCCTTGATTTATTGTAAAATGAATCTGAACTTTTTGATCTGTTATGATGATAAACTGAAGCAATTTCTAAATTAACCCAATTAACTGAGTTTGAAATCGTCCTACTTAGTTTATAAGGAAATTATGAAGAGGAACAAATTCAATGATTTGAAAATGATATCTATGTAGGTGCTGACGCTGTTGGCGGTTCTAGTGTTAACATACATTTAAATTAAATATGTGTAATGGCAAATGCCATATACGATTGTCTTACCTGGAATTCTGCCTTTTTGAACAGACTTTTTGATTGAGTCCTAGCTATATTGTCTGCAGTTCTAGGGTTAATATGAATCTAATATGATTGTCATCGGTCTAAATTAGATTTCCAATGATTAACTGTGTATGTAATGAAGATCATAGTGTGGGTTAAATCCATTTTCATAACCACTGTCTTTTAACTGATTTAAATGCGGAAACTGGGCTTATTCATCAGAATTTTGTATGACTTGACTTGACTTGCTTGACCTGAGCAATGACTTGACTTGACTTGCTTGACTCTCACCACAGTGACTTGGGACTTGCTTGATACTTGTAGGTCAAGACTTGAGACTTGCTCATGACTTGCACATGTAGGACTTACTCCCACCTCTGTTAAATCCCGACTAAAAACGCACCTATTTGCCGCTGCTTTTAATTGAGCGGCCCATACTCACACTACAGTATGCCTTTTTAGTCATGTATTCTGTACCTGCTGTGTTTATTTATTTATTTAATTTCATTATCTTTGCTTTTTATGCCTGTTTTTAAATGCCTTTTCAATAATGTATTTATGCTGTATTTGTTCTTAAATGTCTTTTGCTTTTAATCTGTAAAGCACTTTGAATCGCCACGTGCTGAAAAGTGCTTTATAAATCAAATTGCCTTGCCTTGCCTTGCCTTGCCTTGCCTTGCCTTGCCTTGCCTTGCCTTGCCTTGCCTTGCCTTGCCTTGCCTTGCCTTGCCTTGCCTTGCCTTGCCTTGCCTGCCTTGCCTTGCCTTGCCTTGCCTTGCCTTGCCTTGCCTTGCCTTGGCCTTGCCTTGCCTTGCCTTGCCTTGCCTTGCCTTGCCTTGCCTTGCCTTGCCTTGCCTTGCCTTGCCTTGCCTTGCCTTGCCTTGCCTTGCCTTGCCTTGCCTTGCCTTGCCTTGCCTTGCCTTGCCTTGCCTTGCCTTGCCTTGCCTTGCCTTGCCTTGCCTTGCCTTGCCTTGCCTTGCCTTGCCTTGCCTTGCCTTGCCTTGCCTTGCCTTGCCTTGCCTTGCCTTGCCTTGCCTTGCCTTGCCTTGCCTTGCCTTGCCTTGCCTTGCCTTGCCTTGCCTTGCCTTGCCTTGCCTTGCCTTGCCTTGCCTTGCCTTGCCTTGCCTTGCCTTGCCTTGCCTTGCCTTTCCTTGCCTTGCCTTGCCTTGCCTTTGCCTTGCCTTGCCTTGCCTTGGCCTTGCCCTTGCCTTGACTTGCCTTGCCTGCCTTGCCTTGCCTTGCCTTGCCTTGCCTTGCCTTGCCTTGCCTTGCCTTGCCTTGGCCTTGCCTTGCCTTGCCTTGCCTTGCCTTGCTGCCTTGCCTTGCTTGCCTTGCCTTGCCTTGCCTTGCCTTGCCTGCCTTGCCTTGCCTTGCCTTGCCTTGCCTGCCTTGCCTTGCCTTGCCTGCCTTGCCTTGCTTGCCTTGCCTTGCCTTGCCTTGCCTTGCTGCCTTGCCTTGCCTTGCCTTGCCTTGCCTGCCTTGCCTTGCCTTGCCTTGCTTGCCTTGCCTTGCTTGCCTTGCCTTGCCTTGCCTTGGCCTTGCCTTGCCTTGCCTTGCCTTGCCTTGCCTTGCCTTGCCTTGCCTTGCCTTGCCTTGCCTTGCCTTGCCTTGCCTTGCCTTGCCTAATTCAAGCAATATTGTTACAGTTTGTTTGCACATGGGTGGGATATGGTTACCCCCGTTCCTCCCTGTTGCTCAAAAGTATCTGTCGCCGGATGTGAGAGACATCATTGATCTTTCCCGATTTCTTCTTGATGTCCTCTGAACTTCTTCTCAGGCAACGCTGCGACTGGTTTCTGCTGTTGAGAGTAGAGGAGACAGATTATTGATGGCATTTCTTGGCCACAGAAATGTAATCTTTCTCCCTCTGCACCTAACTCTTTAAACACTGAACATTTACACTTGTACAGTAATTGCCTTGAAGTTTTCTCTGAAGATCATTTATTTTACTGATCAGGGCTTTGATTTGTTTCTCTCTTTCTTCAGACAGGATGTTGTATCTGGTCTGTAACTCATCCTTTTGTATTGTCAGGTTGTTGTAACTGTTTTGTAACAGGGCCACCTCCATTTTCCACTCCGAGTTGCTGTTAATTACTGTGTTTGACACATAAACAAATGCATAAAGAAACACTGACAACCAGTAAACTCCTTTTGTGTTTTATAATCAAGCTAACAAAGTACTCCCAAAGGTAAACCAGAGGTATGAGTCCAGTCAGAAGGAATAGACACAGCAGACGCAGAAAAACTTCAGCAGCTCTGCAGGAACTTCACTGTAAAATATTACCATGATTTCACAATATTTAGCTGTAATATTTTACAATAAATTACTGTTTTACCACTTTACAGTCTTTACCTGTAATGTTCACAATATAATACTGTAATTTTGAATTTCACAGTGAAATCAATACAGGCACAGTTAATTACTGTGAATGTACAGGATAAATGATTACCAGGATTTCACAACATGTTACTGTATTATTTCATAGTAAAATACTGTATTCAGACCATTCTCTGTGATAACACAACAAATTAAGTGATTTTCATGCTTTTATCGCTCTTGCTTGGCTTTAAATACTAATTTCTTTCTTTGGTGCAGGTTTTACTTAAATTGAAAGGGGCACCGCTGCATGTGCCTTAAAAATAAACGATGCAACATATAAATCTTTGTAAAATTGAAATTGTTGTCTTGGCTTATTGTTTTCAGGTGCTTCCTGGGCATTAATCCTGAGACGGGCTCGAAAGCCAAAAAGAGGCATGGCAATTTAAACCCCCATGTCAGCACATTCTTCAGAAAGATTGTTGACTTTGAGTGGATGTCTGTGTAGACAAGTGCTCCCCTCCTTGTTTTCTTTTCTGTCTCCCTGCTGCGCATGTTAGTGCGCATTGGGTGCACCTGGTCTGCCCCTGGCTCCGCCTCTGCCCAGGTGAACCTGGTCTGCCCCTGGCTCCGCCTCTGCCCAGGTGCACCTGGTCTGCCCCTGGCTCCGCCTCTGCCCAGGTGCACCTGGTCTGCCCCTGGCTCCGCCTCTGCCCAAATTCCAAATTCCACTCAGCCGTGTATATATAAAGAGAAGCTGGAGGAGAAGGATGTCTCGCCTATTCTAACGCCTGGAGACACTCTCCTTAGAATACCTCTTTGCCATTTTGAGCTGTAGGCCATATTTTTGCAGATGTGTTTATGTTTAGCCGGGAAGACCTGGTTGTCCAGTTTTCGCGGCTTCTGTTTGTTCCTTTTGGCCAGTCCACCAGACCTCTTTTTGTTTCCCGTTTCGCTTGTGTGAGCAAACGGCTGATTATCAATAAATGCTCGTTACCAAGTACTGGTTATTGCGTGTATTCTTTCATGTTGCGGGTCTCAGTACGAGCCACTACCGCGGAGTAGAGGTTGGGGCTGTAACAACATGTCCAAGACACTGTGAAATGTACTTTGCACTTCAATAGAGTAATAAAAAGTTAAAATGGGCATTTTCTTTGTTTTTCTTTGTTGATTGAGCTGATTGAATTGTGTAGTTAAGGTAAAATCCCAGTTAACTAGTCAAATTTACAATATATTATCGTATTATTTACATTTTTATATTTACAGTAAATTACTGGCTACTGTGTTGCATTACTTTTACAGTAATAGTGTGAAAATACAGGTAATTACTGTAATTTATGTACAGCAAGGTACCATAATACCACAGCTCTGTACTGCTATATCACAGTAATTCCATGGGCACGGCAACTGTAAAGTCACAGTATTTAGTTGTACTTTTATCCTAATTTACTGTAAAATATCTACAGTAAATTACTGTGAAATATTTACAGTCAATTACTGTGAAATCCATGCAACTAGTAGCCAGTAATTTACTGTAATTTTACAGCCAAACATTTTACAGTGTACGCTTCACCTCTTTAGCATCTGAAGGTAAAATGTAATGTTTACAATGTGCTTCTTTGTATTTCAGGTTCAAGTAAATTAAAGGATACAGAAAGTGCTTGGAAAGAATAACCACAAGTAAAAAGGGTTTGTGAGCAAAAGTCACACCTTGACTATATTAAACTAATATAGTCTTGTCCTGTTTGTGTGCCTGTGTGTAAAACAATGTAATATGTTTATTATCTGAGGGTGCAGTTCCAGGTCTGTGTGGCCCCTGATTAAGGATTGACACATCTTCATAAATATTTTCTGTTCATTTTGTCTCCCTTTTGCTCCGGCTGTGGTAAACCGATAATTCCTCTACATTCATATAGATGGACATTTCTATGAAGGTAGATATGGTGCAAAATGCGAGAGCGTGTAAAACCTGATGTGAGCACTTGCAGAAAAGAAATCTGAGCTTGTGTGCATACATTTACACTTGTATAAAATATCTACGTATCTGTGAACCACATTTGAAGCCACAGAAGAAAAAAAAAAGTGTTGTAGCTTGTAGAAAAAAAATGAACTTAGTGATGAAATGTTCACTTGCAGAAAAATATATATTTTTTAAATATATTTTCCATTACAACTGCAACTTGGTTACAACCTCTCAAATCAGTCATTACAACTTCACGAATCTGCTCTGTGGCAGTATACATCCACGAATCTGCGGCTTTTACTTTTGCTACACTTCTTGCGATGAATGTGTCGCAAAAGTAATTTTCACCTGTAGATGTGGGGGGAGGGAGGGGGGTTGGAGCAAAGGGGCGGAGCTATCAGACCGACGAGGCTCGGGTCAGTCACACAGTCACCCCTAGATTCCACCGGGTCCGTCTGCCGCGCGTTACGGGCGCGTTACGGGCGCGTTACGGGCGCGTTACGGGCGCGTTACTGCTGCGCCGCGGTGCTCACGGCGATCGCGGCGATCGCGGCGATCGCGGCCACTCTAGTCAATGGGTGCTATTCCACCACACGCGGCGCGTTATGGCTCAGAAGCGCCCCAGAAGCGTCCCAGAAGCGGCTCGGCGCAGGGCTCCTCTAAAATTAGGATCGAATCCTATTTTTGTCGCGGCGCAGCCGTAACGTAAGGTCGGGCAGGCAGGAAGTGGAACGTTCAGAGCATATATAGCATATATATATATATATATACACACACACAAACTCATTTTGCAGACCCTATCCCTCCGTAGTCTTTCGGAGAAATGCCAGCGTTCTCCTCCGGTTTACAGGCACTGTGTAAATTATATATATAGAATAATTAAGATGATGAATGCATTTTTTTACCACTAAAATACAGCAACACATCTTTGATTCATGTTGTTTATAACTGGAATATTACAGTTATTATTAACTTTGTCTGTACAAAGTAGCCTGTCCAGGAAATATGCCCAAATCAACAAAAACTGCGAGCCGGCAGGCAAGACGCTCCGCTTCTGAAATGCTTCTGAAACGCGCCTGGTAGAGTATGACGCCGGAGGAGGCCGGACTAAAACCGCGGCGCAGCCGTAACGCGGCGCAGACGGACCCGGTGGAATCTAGGGCTTCCACCGGGTCCGTCTGCGCCGCCGTAGTGCAGTAGTAGTGCAGGGTCCACAAAGACTTGGTCGAAGATGAGGTCCATCAAGTTGGCCACGTAGCCTGTGCAATGTTAAAAAAAGGAAAATAAATATTTGGTTTAGATTTTTATATGCATGTAAAACACTGAAAGTTGATTCTATTTTTTTTATTTTATAATTTGTTGTGGAATACATACTTCATTTTAAAAATGTGAATATTACTGGCACTTCAATAGATGTATAGATTTATTTTTCATGTGCTTGCGTCCGAATTTATATGAAAGTCTACTCTTTGGTTGTAAATAGTTGTATAATAAATATTTTAAACACTTACGGAATGTGGGGTCAGTCTGACATAGTGATGGGAATTATTGCTCTTTGAAGGGAGCCGGATCTTATGGCTCCGTTCCTTTCAAAGAGCCGTTCAAAAGAGCCGTTGTTTTAAAGGGGGCAGGGTTACTACGTTTATCTGCGAAATAATCACCAGGATAATGATTGACTGTATTGCCAGACCTAATGTAAATAATCTGCATTGTAAACATGACACAAGGTGGCGCCATATCCATGTCATTCATGTCAGTGAATATACTACTTTGAATTTACCCTCTGTATGTGATAAGTAAATAAAGTTGCCTTGCCTTGAATGAAATTCACGCAACTCTTAATATTAGATAGGCTACTGTGTTTTTAAGTGGCGATGGAGATTATTTGTTGACCCTGCTTTAAAGGATATTTTGCCTTTACAAATGGTGCGCTTTATCACTGCCTGGGTTTTGGTTGAAGTGCATCCAAATGCTGCTGCGTTTTCGCGTTTGGCTCATTTTCCATCCGAAAAACACGTCGTCTACCTGTCCTGTACCACTTGTTAAGACTTCTCTCTCGCGCGTATTCCCTTAAGACCCACCCCATCTCACTCCTCGTGCTGAAACCTACCAAACAGAGTAGGGGCGGGTCTTCACAGAATACGTTTGGGGAACAAAATCAAGCTTTTTAAAAGGCGAGTGGATTTTGGCAGGCAGTGAGTGCAGACCAACGATTGAACGATAACAAGAACGGCTCTCACCAAGTAGGACTCGGTTCCCCTCGTTCGTACCAAAGAGCCGTTCAAAAGAATCGGCTCGTTCGCGACCGACACATCACTAGTCTGACATGCAGAATCGATCATCACAGATAATCTGCTGGTAGCATGTGAGGTGCTGGCCTGTAAAGAAGAAAACATAGTTAGAACAAAATCATCTCAACTTAGTATTCAGGATGAGAAAATACTATTTGGATAATTATAGTCTGAAATCCCAAAAGATGGGGGCTACAACTGTCTATTTAGCAGAGGTGGGAGTAAGTCCTACATGTGCAAGTCATGAGCAAGTCTCAAGTCTTGACCTACAAGTATCAAGCAAGTCCCAAGTCACTGTGGTGAGAGTCAAGCAAGTCAAGTCAAGTCATTGCTCATGTCAAGTCAAGTCAAGTCAAGTCATACAAAATTCTGATGAATAAGCCCAGTTTCCGCATTTAAATCAGTTAAAAGACAGTGGTTATGAAAATGGATTTAACCCACACTATGATCTTCATTACATACACAGTTAATAATTTGAAATCTAATTTAGACCGATGACAATCATATTAGATTCATATTAACCCTAGAACTGCAGACAATAAAGCTAGGACTCAATCAAAAAGTCTGTTCAAAAAGGCAGAATTCCAGGTAAGAAAATCATATGGCATTTGCCATTACACATATTTAATTTAAATTTCTGTTAACACTAGAACCGCCAACAGCGTCAGCACCTACATAGATATCATTTTCAAATCATTTAATTTGTTCCTCTTCATCATTTCCTTATAAACTAAGTAGGACGATTTAAAACTCACTTAATTGGGTTAATTTAGAAATGGCTTCAGTTTATCATCATAACAGATCAAAAAGTTCAGATTCATTTTACAATAAATCAAGGAATGATGCAAAAACATTTAAACAAACTACTAAAAGTAGATGAACTACATTATTCAACAGTTTACAGTAACTTCTGAGAATAACACAGGGGAAATAAACGAGGCATCTCTTTTCCTCTCTCTCTCCCTCTCCTGACAGCCCGTCAGTATCAGGGTTAGTACAAATGAATCCCTTGGAGGTTCCAGTGTTCATTTACCGTTTTGTCTTCTCTTTGCTTAATCGATTTGAAACCAAGTCTAACGTAGCTTAAACTTAACGTTAGCTTTCTAGCTAACACAACACATTCACGCACCTTTCTCTGTGGGGTTTTTTGTAGTGACGAATGAAGTTGGATGTTGTGGTGGTCGTGTCACTGATCTTTATGCTGCAGACCCTGCATACCGCTGTTCTCTTCTTATTAGCGTCATCGACAACATAATCCTTGAATCCAAACTTCACTATTTTTGGAGTAACGCTAGCCGCTGCCATGTTAACTGACGCTCCTGCCGTCTAGTGGGTTGCCAGGTTTGCGCGCACGGCGCTATAATCACCCAATCACGTTTTTCGAAAAAACTAAACGTAATATCTCACTACAAAAACAAACGCAAATATTTCATTTTAAACAGTCAAGTCCTTTCAAGTCATCTGTCTCAAGCTTAAGTCAAGTCTCAAGTCATGAATACCAAGTCAAAGTCAAGTCAAGTCTTTTATCAATGTTAGTCAAGCAAGTCTCAAGTCAAAAATTATGCAACTCGAGTCTGACTCGAGTCAAGTCATGTGACTCGAGTCCCCACCTCTGCTATTTAGCAAAGCTCTTTGCTTAGCCTTTTCCAATCTGAGTTAGTTTGGAACCGTAACGTGCATGCTGTGTTTCTGACAGGATACAGATGATGTGTTGGAGAAGGGCTGAGCTCAGTAGACTGACTGTAATGAGTGCTAGCCACTAATTAGCCTGTTGCTGGAGGTAAGGCCCCGTCAACAACAACAACAACAACAAACCAACAGTGCTTTAGCTCGGTTTTACTCGTGGTGTGTCTCCCCCCTCCCCCATAGATCCTAACAGTCGTGCACACACACACCCATTTAAATTCATGTGTGCTAACAAGTAAACACATAAAAGCTTTTACATATAACGTTGCAAAAAACGGCGTGTCTCATTATCGTAGCGTAGCTTACAGATCGATGATATCTGATCATTCTTACAGACTACAATCACAAAAGCTTGTACATATAACGCTGCAAAAAACGGCACTTATGGCGCGTTTCCACTACAGCCCGCAGCCCGGTTTAAGAGGGCTGTGACGTCAGCGGCCCGTCTTTGGTTGCGTTTCCACTTGGCCTAGTACCGGCCGGCGGGTCCTAATTCACAGTTTTTCTGGCCTCATAAAATCGTGGGGCCAGGGCCAGAGACAACGAGGCTGAGTCGGGCTGAGTATGCTAAACTAGAGAGAGCGTCGCTGGAAAGGGGGCAACAACTACAACAAGATGGACATATTTGACCGTGATTTAATTGTAATACACGTTTTAAAATGATGCCGAAGTAACAACATACTGATACCGGTTAGTAAAAACCATGAATTAATGCTTTGTCAAGTCTGCAGACAGACGGCAGGGGAAAAACCTTTTAAAATGCTTGTTTTCTAAATGGAGATTGGCTAAGCTAACGCAGTATATGCCCCGACCGTCCACACTCACAACAACGGCCTATACAGACATAAATAAAGCAGCGACTGTATTCACCATGACACAGGCAGTCTGTGGTTTGTACTTGTTTAACTTTTGTCTAGTTTCTGAACATATATGAGGAGCTGTGAGCTCTGAGTGCTAACAGCTAACGGCTGTGTTGTTTTTCTGGGGTCCTCTGAAGATCACGTCACGGCTCCGCCTACACTGCGTTACTATAGATACTGCCCCAGTTCCTAAACTGTAATGGAAATGCGCCATAAAGTGAGCCAGTCCTAACGAGGCCCAGCCATACCGAGCGGGGCCGAGCGAGGCCGTGTAGTGGAAAGCATTAGCTACAGAAGATTACGTTTGTTATTATAACTTACTTTATATGATTTTAGAGGATACAAAATACTAATAAATACGAGAATAAATACTTCTGTTATCTCCTATGGCGTGGCTTTACAGCCTTCACACAAATCGCCATTGCGGCAGTATGTCTGAGCATGTTATCAAATGCCTGATAATTAAAATAAAAGCAAAGACAGCGGAGCGTACAAAATAATTTTCTTTTTTACAAAAACATATAAACACCTAACCGATTACTGTTTGGGTTTGAGGCGACATTGATACGGTGAAGCTACATGCTACATGCTACATGCTACAAGCTAGAATAGCTTTATCAGGAAAAACACCGCTAAATAAAAACGTACAGCTTCCAAATTGGATGTGGCCTCACTGGCCTGGTCCCGGATGGTGGGTATTGTTGGAGCAGAACACCTATTGGTGGTGGCTGATAGCCCCCCCCTCTGCTACGCGCCGTTCGTTGGATGAGGCTGATCTCTATTTAATAAAGAAAGGAATTGAAAACACCGGAATCAAAAGTTATAACAATTATCTGAGTTTACTGGTAGGAAACAAAACACGTATACAAGTTTTACAGAGTACTCCGGACTTCAGGTTTGTGATGCGATGCGGACACAGATATCGGGACCAACCAACTCATCAAACAAGAAAGCATTTTTCATACAAAAACAACAGTATTCATATTCATATTTTGGGGCAGAGATGGGTTGACTTCTCCCTTCCCATTTTACTCCGAAGCGAATTAGAGAGTCCGTGAGGAGGAGCTGTGTGAGCTGCTCACTCCCCCAGGTGTTTTTACTGGTTGGATTCACTTCTGGTCAGGTCCAATACAGCGAATCAGAGTTCTGACCAGAACGTGAGATTCCAAGGTTCCACAAGGTCAAAGTCAATCTTATCTCTGCCCCGATATCCACTCCCTTATTTTCCCATGGATATTTCACATAAACTGTTACTCTCAGACAATTAAACATTGTATACAGATATAATGATGCCCATAAAGAACCTTGAAAAGAACATGTGTGTGTGTGTGCTGGTGAGAAGGGAGGTGTATGTGTGTGTAACAGGATCTCTGGGTCAGTGAGTTGTAAGTGAGAATATAATTTCTATATATGTGATTACTTAAAACAGTTCAAACAATACATGTTCACTAAAATACAATTCAAAATAATACATGTTTACTTCAATACAGTTTAGAATCATATCTTTTTACTTCAGTATTGATCCCGGATTTAGCCTTAGTTTGGAGGCAAATCCTTCTTTGACTTGAGTGACGTTCATAAACATGTCCGGGGCAAAATGTTGTGAACACACAAGCAGAAATCTGCTGTAGTCTTCTGGCACATGTCCCTGGAAAATAAACTCTAGCCACAGATTCCTGTCTTTTTCCAGAGATGGCAGTGCATGCAGTACCTTGCCCTTGTCCAGATTATTGCAGCCAACATCAGCACAACGTTTAACTCCCTTGGACGACATCATTGTTAGAGTACGCAAAAACATAGATGTGACTGGGGGAGCCTGCCGATAGCCTATATGCGAATGAGAGGTTGGGCAATGGCCGTGGCCGTGGCCCAACCCCACATTCCCCTGATAGGTGGAGAGTTGGCCCAATAGCCGTAGCGCCACCGTCCTGACGTCAGGACAGTGTTCAAATCTGGATCCGTTTTTATCAGATCCGGTGCAGCCCCTTTTTTAGAGATTTGGGTATGGAGGAAAATAGAGAGGGTTGTGTTTTCTGACACTTGGTGAGTTCCCTGGAACACCGGGGACACATATTCATGTATAAAAGACGTACAAAAGTGCATTTTGCATGATAGGTCCCCTTTAAATGTATTAAACGTATAATTGAGTGATGGCAAAATATAAATAACGTCATGCAAACATATTCATATTTGCTTGATTCCAGTGTTGAATTTAGCACAATTGCATACAAACGTCAAGGGATTTTAAGATTCTGAAGTCTTCGTTCTAAATAGAAAATAGCATGGATAATTTACAAAGGCTTTAAAAACACAGCAGGAGCCCAAGACAATTATAAAACTTGTCATTATTTCAGTACAGTTCAATTGGTTTTATGTTCATAAACGGTTATCAACCGTTAGTGCCAAAGCAGTAGGCTATAATATATGAATTACTGCTGTATAGACTACAACCACTACTTGTTTAGCTAGCATAAATTCAACAAAGCTAGCGTTAGCTGGCTAACTGACGTTATTTTGCCGCTAAACTGCACGATATAAAACGGTGGTCTTCATAGCGGATTTCATCCTCAATCACAATAATAATATTCAAAGTAATACTGGGGAAGTAATGGGCAAAACTTACCGTTGATTGACGCGCTATGTCAGCGGACTGGTAGCGACACGGACCGTTAGCCCCGCAGTCATCTGGTTCGACCTGACTATGGCTGTGACTGTGTGGCTGACCCGAGGCTCGTCGTTGTGATAGCTCCGCCCCTTCGCTCCAACCCCCCTCCGTCCCCCCACATCTACAGGTGAAAATTACTTTTGCGACACATTCATCGCAAGAAGTGTAGCAAAAGTCAAGGCCGCAGATTCGTGGATTTATACTGCCACAGAGCAGATTCGTGAAGTTGTAATGACTGATTTGAGAGGTTGTAATAACCAAGTTGCAGTTGTAATGGAAAATATATTTAAAAAATATATATTTTTCTGCAAGTGAACATTTCATCACTAAATTCATTTTTTTTCTACAAGCTACAAAACTTTTTTTTTTCTTCTGTGACTTCAAATGTGGTTCAAAGATACGGATATGTTATACAAGTGTAAATGTATGCACACAAGCTCAGATTTCTTTTCTGCAAGTGCTCACATCAGGTTTTACACGCTCTCGCATTTTGCACCATATCTACCTTCATACATTTCACCCATGGTGTCCAGCTGTACTGAAGGTGCAGTTTGGTCCGTGCTGCCTGATGTCATCAAAGTCTGCAGTGTGTGCGTTTGACATTCATCACCCTCAACTGTGCACGGAAAGTAACTATCATTTCTATTTACGCATGTGTTTGCCACGTCATCAGGAAACTGAGGGCTGGTGGTTTGAAAGGTGTTAGGTGACCCTTATACAAACTACATGGTGGGGCTTTCTATTATCACAAAATGTTTTAATGTCACAGTTCACATCCATCTATCTATCTATCTATCTATCTATCATCTATCTATCATCTATCTAATATCTATCTATATATATATATATATATATATATATCTATCTATCGATCGATCGATCGATCGATCTATCTATCTAGTATAGCTATCGATCGATCTATCTATCTAGTATAGCTATCTATCTATCTATCTATCATCTATCTAATATCTATCTATCTATCTCTATCTATCTATCTATCTATCTATCTATCTAATATATATCTATGTATCTATCGATCGATCTATCTATCTATCTAGTATAGCTATCTATACCCATCCATCTATCTGTAGACTGAAAGATAGATGTGCTCAGAAGGTGAATATTTGTAGCTGCAGCACTGACAAAGTATTTGAAGTAAAGCTGCATGACAGCTGGTGGTTTATTATTATTTGAATAAAAAAAAACAATATAGTAAACTGTTGTTTAATGCAATACCGAATACTTGACATTTTAACATTTAATTGATTCATTTATTGTGCCAGAGGATAGAAAAAACTGTATTAGTTGTATTCTCCTTCCCAGACATAATGCCAAGCAATCATTACACACTTTCAATTATTATCACATGATTATTTGTAAATATTGGCAACCATCCATTGAATTATCAGATGGGGTTTAGAGCATCTGCAGAAACAAGACTTTAAACATACATCTAGTTCAATAGGAATGATCTTAATTCAAACAGCTTAGGTTATTCCATTGCTTTCACTTTCAGTAATGGTATAAATTAGGGCTGTCAAGTTAATAACGCGTTAACGCAAAAAAAAATTAACGCCACTAATTATTTTAACGCGATTAACGCATGTGTATTTTTTGTCCTCGGCCGCCGTAGTTTCAGAGCGCATCGAGTTTAAAATACCATCTACAAGCTGATGCTGACAGCCCCGCTCCTGCTGCCCGCTTGTGGCAGACCACACTTCCACGCTCACCGGCAGGCCCGGACTGGCCATCGGGAGGACCGGGAGGGTGTGTGTATGTGTGGCGCGAGCGAAGCACACCTTACGTGTTGTTGTTAGCATCTGGTGCTAGCTAGCTGAGCTAACGGATATAAGGAGCTGTTTCAATGAAAACAGAGGAGCGACATTTCGCCGACAACTGCGCCGAGCACTTGACTTTATGCAGGTAGCCAGACAGCACACTCAGCACGGATAGTGCGCGCAACACAGCTCATACACACAGGCATATATGCCTTGAGCTGCACATAGCTCCAACGATCCTCCACATTCACACACACACACACACACACACACACACACACACACACACACACACACACACACACACACACACACACACACACACACACACACACACACACACAGTATTGTATGAGAGAGGTTCTAGGTTGAATTGAGGCGAATATTTGTAATGTTCAGAGGTTGTTGTGTTTAATATTCATGAGAATATTTGTCATTGTTCAAATGATAATAAACAAACATATAAAGCATAGTTGTCCACTCATATGTTGATAAGAGTATTAAAAACTTGAAAAATATCCCTCTAAGGTACATTTAGAACAGATAAAAAATGTGCGATTAATTTGCGATTAATCGCGATTAACTATGGACAATCATGCGATTAATCGCGATTAAATATTTTAATCGACTGACAGCCCTAGTATAAATACAAATAAGCCAGTGTAATACATGTATTTTAAACAAACATTTACATGCACTGAGAGTGCTGTTGAGGTCAACGCGCTCAAAACATTTCCTTCCTTATTAAACAAAGCCACAAATCAGATATTCCTAAAGACTTTAAATCTGGTTTGCTTCTCTATCTGTATCTGCGCATGTGCCTCCTTGTCTGTTTTTGAAGTGGAGTTTATTTCATTATTATGTTGCGTTATATAGCTAACATCTTTTCACAGATCCAGAAGTTTTGATCTCCACATTGAATATCATTCCAGCTGTTCTCCAGGTCAAAAAACCTTATTTCTACACAGTCCTCCACATTGCCTTCAAAGCTGTTCGGCTCCCCGGGTCCCCAGTAGCTGAAACCAAAACATAAATCTTCTTTAACAACAAACATAACACAAGATGCATCTGATAAACTGGTTTAAATTGCACAATTAAATGTTCCCTTTGAATCATTTTAGATATATTTATTAATCTAACATGAACATCTACAAGACGCTTTTTTGATTTAATGTCATTTGAAAAAAAAGCTATGAGCTAACCTTTTGTTGAGTGAAGTGCCATCCACCCACTTCCAAGTATCTTCGGTTTTTACGTCCGTCAGTCCAATCCATATGAGTCTGTTGAATTTTGTTATGAAATCCTGGTTTACAGAGAAAAACACTTATCGTCAATCATCAGTAGAAATGGACGGTGGCCTTGACACCGGACACTTTTTACGCTGCTATGGACAATATTGCAATAATGCACATTCTATGGACAATTTGCACTGATGTACATTCTCAAAATATTGAAGTGACTGTTATTTTGTATATATTGATTGTTGTGTTTTTATTTAGGTTTCTTAACAGCAGAAACCAGTCGCACTGTGTATATACATGCATACATATTTGCACACATATTTTTACATTTTATATTCTATATACATTGTTTTTATATTCGGGATTGTGGGAAACAGTATTTCGATCTCTCTGTATGTACACACAAACTGGAAGATTGACATTAAAGTTGACTTTGACTTGACATCCATCACACGATTCAAAATACAGGAGATTTTAACAGAAAATGTGTACACAATACGTACACACACACACACACACACACACACACACACACACACACACACACACACACACACACACACACACACACACACACACACACACACACCTGCTCTGCTTTGCTGTTGATGATCACGAGGTCCGCACCTCTCTGCAGACAGTCAGCTCTGCTTTCTAGCCACGTTTTCCTGACAGAAGAAATGTAATAGAAACTGGGACGGATATACACCCAGCCTTGTTGGAAAAAGTGATCTGTGGGACCACAACAAAGAAAACCTTAATACCTCAGGAATTAACGTATGTGATTGTACAATTTACAAATTTGAATAGCAATTATGAATTGATGAATTCAATTGAATCAAATGTAAGCATTATAAAGCTCACAATTCAAAACAACATGTCCCCAATTTTTTGGGGAGTTTTTTCTTGTTATCTGCAAGGGTTTAAGGACAGTCTGCATCAGGCACATTTTTATTTGTCATTTTAGGCTATATAAATAAAATTGAATTGATCGATTTATAATTTCAGGACTTTATCCCTTTTTTCAAAAGAGGAATTAACAACAAACTTTTTTTTAAAAAAGGTTTTAAACTACATTTTGTTATTCCTTTCAGTAATTTATCCACCTATTACATGTGATTGGTAGGTACACCTGTACAATCTAACGCAATTATGACGCCTAGGATGTTCAGTTTCTGTTGACATAGAGGGGTTAGTTATTTTTCTCTGTGTGGAGGTGTTGAAATGTATCAATGCAACAACATATGTCCCTTCCCCCCTACTAAACAAAGTAGAGCCACCAAGCAAAAGGACAAATGGACACCCAGTGGACAGGGGTCGTCACATATTAAATTATATGTATAAGTCACACAGTGAGTGATGGTATTTTACTGGATGACCTTTGTATTGAGAGAAGTTTCTAATACCCTGCCCCCAACATGTAGGAAGGACAAAAATACAAATTTCACCACCTCTACCTAAACCTTTAACGATAAACATGTGATTGATATCCAACAATGTCCCCAAAAACTGAACATCATGAGTTTTTTTACAGACAGATACAGTATTATGGCATGGCTGTTTTATTACATTACTTTGCTGAGTTTTCAATGTATCAATTTGTATCAATTTGAATCAGTCAGACAAAAACAAAGAACCAAATACCTCCAACCTGACCTGTGTCAAACTAACTTGTTTGTTTCAGCTGTGCAGAAAGTCCAATTAATACCAAAAGTGGGTATGTTAATTAACAGCAATATATTTGTATAGTGTTTACCCCAAAATCCAAGCCTCACTATCACCGTAAAGTCCTCATTACAACAGAGCATTATAATTCCATTTTGCACTGTCAATATTTATTGTGAATTTTCATCTGATAGACTATACATGATTTCCGATTTGGCCAAAAATGATCCTTTGCATGCAAATCATTATGTGTTTCCTCCTCCCACTGACCAAAGTTAATCAGTTCCTTCTTCAGCTTCTCAGTCTCGTAAGTCAGGTTTGTGCAACTGACATCTATATCTGATGTCTTACTGTCTGAAAGAGCAAAAAAACACTTCATTGAGAATTCAATATTTACATTACATTAAACCAAACATTTTCACAACATGCAGTCAGCATCTTAATCAAAGACCCTTTTACAAGTAGGCAGGGGGAGAAGCAAATCTGTATAATATATATCGTCTAATGTAGAGCGGATATATGCAAGATAACAGATGCTCAAGTTGTATCATAGCTGAAAGTAATTGGTTTGCTTCAGAAACAAAAACACGCTTTTATTATGCCATGTGTTGTCTCAACTTCCCCTAGCTATCCAAGCTGAATTGGATAGAAACTGTGAGGGAGCATGAGCATAAACACAGAGTTATCTTAAATTCTATATTCATACTTAAACCCCTTAAAGAAAGTCTCACATTTTTTAAATGCAATAATTTAACTGTGGTGGAAAGCAGATGTTCTGGTCTTCTGATAAAATGCATCAGTAGAGACGGTTTGAAATGACTTACAGAGAGTGAAGTGCAGGGAAATGTTGAGAGCAACTTGTAGGATACACAGGAGTCCAAAGCTCACAGCAACCAGTCTGAGTGTTCTCCCTGTGCGCAGAAATCAGACAGACATGCTGACAAAATAAAGACCTACTGCAAGACACAAGTTTACAGCATTAACTGAATAATTTTACTCTGTTGGCATTTTGAATTCACTACATTTTAGGATATGTGCAGACCGAATTCTGCTTGGTAAACTAACAGTACTTGAAAGTAAACCGTGTCAACAAAGTCAAACATGGATATATAGGATCTTAAGTGAAAAATCACACAATTGACAAATGGAGATATAGATTTTTCCTCAGTATTTCTACAATTAAATCTTCTTTGAATTCTGAACAATACATTCTCAAATTAAAATGTTCATATTGCTTGTACGGTTCAATTTTTTAGAAATGTTAAATTGAATGTTTTCTGTCTCACCGCACACTGCAGGAGTCAGTCCAGCGTCTTCACCAGGTCCGCTCTCCAGGGCGTTACTCCCGGCTGTCGGCTCAGGTAGATTCACATAGTCCATGGTGATCTCAGATTCCTCTCTATGGATAAACCTCGCCATATTTTACCCGATGACTGGAGACACACGATGGTCAGGCAGAATGCGTATTTCTCTAAAAGAATCTGTTCTGTAATCCACTTCTTCTTCCTCATTTTCCTTACCCTTAACCTTTAACCACTGCACTGGCCACAACTTTATCACCTGCAAAGATGAAGATCCTAAAACATCTTTATGTATGCCTTTTTATCTATTCTTATGTGTGCCTTTTATCTATTATTGTAATATTATATTTTATTATAATGTTATGTCTGCTGTGAAGCACTTCGCTAAACCCTCTGTTTTTAATATGTGCTATATAAATAAAGTGGATTGGATCGGATTGGATCTTTAAATTACCTTAATTTTAAAGTTAATTCTGTATTGCCTTATTTATTTACATTATTTTCAAAATGTGGCCTTACAATGATCATAGAGTTTAAAGGTTTCTAGAGTTGTCTTGCTCTTTGAAACATGTGTGTTTTTAGTATAATTGTCAAAAATGAATTATGACATATTAATTAACTTAAGCGGATGATTATTGCATCACTCTCTAATACTACATGAGCAGTCAGGGCAGTTTGGGAAACATTGCAGTGTATTCAAATGTAAATTGTATCTAGAAAACTGCTTATCACACAACTTTAATCATTCTAATTATCACAAATAGAGCATACAAGAGGAACGAAGGACACATTGAAATGAATGATTAAACATTACATTAGTAAATGGAAACAGAGTGTGGCTTCGTTGAAGAAAGATCCCTGCAGAGGAGTGGATATTAAAAGTCTGTTAGCCATTTAAAATACATTTGATTATGTGATATTAACCTTTAAAATCTAAGATCATATGAATATTGGGACAGAGAACTTGACTGTTTTGGTTCAGCTGTTTCTCTGTCTTCTTTGAGATCAAGATAAAGAGGAATTGCAATTTATAAACATGCAGCCTGAAACAACAAACCTCCACAAAATGTGTCACATTGTGTGGAAACACAACTTGTCATCACTGCCCTCGAGGTGCTTAACATTTCCAAAAGTGCTCTCAAAGTTGACTGTTTCCTGATACAAAGCAGAAGTGTGCCACAAGAAAGTACAACAAAGTAGAACTCTTTTTGTCAGGTATTTTATATCTCAGTGCTTTGTTCTCCCCCCGATCTGTCTCTTGTTGTTTGAATAAATTATAACAAAGAGAAGAGAGAAGAAGGGGAAGTTCTTAAAACTACTTATAGAATGAGGCATTACACTTAAACAATTTAAAGCTAAATAAAGTGTATTCACTGCGTACTGGAGCTTTTAACACTTTAACAGTTGTACCTAAGCTTTCCTCTCAGCTTTGAAGCTTTTGAGCCTCCAAGGTATTTTTTCAATTGCTAAAATGAAACATGAAGCAAACAATGATTGAAACTAAAAGAAGTTTAAGCAGCAAAATCGCATCCCATATCTTGAAATCTAAGCAAATTCTGGAAACTAAACAGGATGTAACTTCTTTTGCCATTCCTGGGCAATCTTCAAGATTACAGTCAAGATCTGCTCTTTATGTGTTGAGATATCTATTCATGATTTGGTGTTGTATGCCATAAATAAAGATTCACTTTTAAAATACGTCCCTATAAATTCAACAAACACGACCGTGAGGTGTACAAACACTCACCAATCAAGTGTACATTCATATTTTGGACAAAATCGTTTTAAAAATATCTGAGGAGTTCTGCTGTGTGTGATGTTGTCTGAATTGTTTAGTGTTTCGACAAAAGGAACTCATTTTTAAATTGTGCTTAAGCAATGATAAAAACCTCGAACAGGAAAACCATGATTAAACCGCTTCCTATTAAATTGTATAATATGCCAAAAGATTGATATTAGTGTTTTGTAAAATGAGAAAAAAAAACTGTTACATATTTGGCTACTAATAGGTTAAACTATTTCTTTAGAAAAAGTGACGTAGAAACAAAAAGGGAAACAGGATATTTTGAGAAACCTGGAGGAAATGTACTGCTTTTTTTATATTCATTTGATAATGAAAAGGAGAAATTAGTGCTCCCGATTCAATAATAAAAATATGAAATGCACACTAAAACACTTAATTTTTCAACATGCTTTTCAGATTTATATATTTAAAATATACGGCTTTAGGTCAAATAAGTTGTTCCTTGTGATTTGTGTTGTACTTTATATTCAAAGGTGAAAGGGTGATGAAGAAATGGCATGTATGAAAGGTTTTGATCATACAGTATAATTATAAGGAGCTTTCAGTTGTTCTAGTGAAACAGACAGTGAGTCAGTGTGAGTCTTTTTTCACACACTTGTTTCTTCCTGTTTGTGTCATCTTCTAAATCTGGTCGCAGTGGTAATGGGCTTATTTGCTCACTCTTGAAGAAGACACTGTGTGAAAATCCAGTTCACTGATCAGACTGTTAAGAATTTGAGGACAAACTTGTTTCAATTTACATTTACTGTAATGTCTTTCCTATGCCATTTGTCACTCACCTTGAAAGTTTTGTTTTGAAAATTGAAAGTTGGCGGGGATACAAAACCAAGAATAACAATTTACAAGCCTTGTTATACATTTCTCAATTGTTGGATATCATTTCAACATTAGCCTATAACAGTCAACGGTGAATAAAACCCAAAATTCACTAATAAAGTAATATTTAGACACTACTTACATTTATTTTACATTTTACCTCATAATCATCAGTTCATCACTGATAAAATCCCATCTTTATGTAAGAGTTTTTTCCATTATTTGATGCTGTATCATGCGTAGGTGTTTTCACTTACAGTTCATTTTCTGTTGCTCACACACTAAAATAACACATGCTGTAAAGCACAATTATTTAATCTCACACTCAAAGAGCAAAAATCTGACACAGAAATCTGACATATTCACTTGTTGCCATTTTCAAAACACTGCCATTAAAAATGCTACACACACGAACCAAAAATACACGTGCCAAATGACGGTAAACACCAAACTGCTTCATTGTTGACTCATCAACTATGAACTACACAAAACACATGGAAACGTCTAAAACGAAGATGATTTTGTTCCTTTTATTGAAGCAAAATTTCACACAATGTAAAGAAGAAATACTATTTTCCTTACAGTTCAGACGTGTCAACCCTGTCTCCTAGAAATTACGTTCCCACAAAACTAAACTGCATTCTCAAATACGTTTCGCAAGAAACGTATTTCCTTCCACGTTACGTTTGTTATGAACATATCTTAAATACGTTTATTTTCTACATATCTTCTAGAAACCTATTTTCTCTCATATGACGTTTGTTATGAACGTATCTTAAATACGTTTGCTTTCTACCTATATTTGCCATTTCTTTTCTAGCTTATAATAATGATAATAGTCATTTATTAATATCATTTTAGAGCAAACTTATTTTCGCGCTGGCTGGCGGCTGACTTTTCAGTTGACCAAATCCGTTATTATGCTGGTTAATGCTTAATAATCACAATATTGTTTGTAGTCGTTTCATACAGCATTCTCAATTACGTTTAACAAGAAACGTCTTTTGTCCCACGTTACGTTTGTTCTGAACATATCTTAAATACGTTTGCTTTCTACCTATATTTGCCATTTCTTTTCTAGCTTATAATAATGATAATAGTCATTTATTAATATCATTTTAGAGCAAACTTATTTTCGCGCTGGCTGGCGGCTGACTTTTCAGTTGACCAAATCCGTTATTATGCTGGTTAATGCTTAATAATCACAATATTGTTTGTAGTCGTTTCATACAGCATTCTCAATTACGTTTAACAAGAAACGTCTTTTGTCCCACGTTACGTTTGTTCTGAACATATCTTAAATAAGTTTGCTTTCTACCTATCTTTGACATTTCTTTTCTAGCTTATAATAATGATAATAGTCATTTATTAATATCATTTTAGAGCACACATTTGAAATCGACGATCGGGCTTGATATCCTATGGTTAAATTAAAATCAGTAGGCGAGGCTGTAATTTCGCCAGCTGCGAGGCAGAGTTTTAACATGCCAAAAAGCTGCTGTGTCGTTTATTGCACCTCAAACACCTCAAACTTCCTCTAAGGACAGCAGAAGAGCTCTGTGGCTTCAGGCTTGATCACCGTTCAAATGACAGCGTTGGTTTCCCCAAAAGTGGGTGGGGCTGTGACGTAGATTTTACTCTCATCTATTATTCAAAACCATTCTATTTAATCCAAACGTAAATTACATGCCAGTGTTTTATCTTTTTATTAAGCGATTTGTTTATGTTATTTAACTCATAGATATATATAAACATATGTTTTTATATATATCTATGGTTTAACTGGGAATGTTTTCACATTGAACCGGAAGTACGTCACTTCACTTTGTCTTCTTCGTCCCTTTTACGTTCCAGACAATGCATGGCTCAGCGTAACAGACTGAACAGCGACCCCAGGTGTGTCTACATTGGAATTACATCTTCATTACTGAAGGAAAAATACTTTACCTTGTGTTTGTTAACTGGGTTTTTAATGCAGTTGGCTTTTCTTAATGGTTACAATATTGCTATGAGTTACAGTATATATCTGAAGCAAATTATGTTTCTGAAGATGTGTAGTCAATTCCACCCTTCAATGTAGCATAAATGTGAACTTTCATTACAGGAACAATACCGGAAACAGACGTAGGAAAGATCCTCAGCTCGCTGATTGGATGTTTTAGCCGCAATGCACGTTGGGATATGGTGTTTATGCGATGTGAAATCCGAAAACATTAAAAAAAATAATAATAATACTTTATTCCGAGTGTTCTTGCTTTTCTCTTTGAAAGTCATCACATAACGGCATTGTAATACACGGTTCGGCTGCATTAAATATTACACATCTGCCATAGTTCTTTATTTATAGAGCCCTGATGAGAAGACTTCTGGACTGAAGTTCTGGAAGAACTGCCGCCGAAACTGAATACGTGACGTGGATCATAAATATATCAACAATTAAACAACATCTTACATTTCTTTTCACAAAATACGTCTCCTTGCAGTATCAATACTAATACGGCTGACTTTTATATTTGATCCAATTGGTAGATAGGTTATATTTACACCATAACGGTGCACAGCTGATAGAAAAGGACTTGTAGTTTTTAAAGATATTACTGATTTTCTTTGAATATAAGAATGTAAATACTGAGTTGAGAGAATAGTCAGGGGATTTGGGTGATGGGAGACACATCTATGGAATCACAATTTCAATAGCTTACCATTAAATGACGGATATACCTTTCTGTCTGTGATGTTTTACAAATCAGATATTAATGTGTAGAAGTAAAACATGAGAAATAATATAGCAATATCCTGTACAATTATGTAAAAACATGAATAAAACTACACATCTTCAGATGTTATACATACATAAGTGTCCTACACTAACAAAGTTATTATTAGTATGCTGTGTGTACCTTGTGTGCACCGCCTAGTGGTTAAAGCACGTTATTTAATTATTTTTGTTGAATAATGTTATTTTTGTTGAATAATGTTATTTGATGAATAAAATATTAAGAGTACATACTTTCATAGGGGGAAAGTAGAAGGTCAATGATAGAAATATAGAATATAAAAAATCAAGAAGATACTGTAAGTGATCTCTACAATAAAACAGTTTGGTGCCTGATATTAATATGAGGATGTGCAAAACAGACAAACTAATTAACCTTTATTAACACATTAAAGAACACTTTAGGTTTTCTTTCAAATAAGAAAAAAGCTTTGGGGGTATCTATCTACAGATAAATATTAAGCCTGACAAAGTACTTAACGTCTAATATATTGCTTTCCTGCAATGTTAACTGTGTTGAAGCACTTATTTTAACTGATATTATATATATATTAATTATACTCTTATGTATGTAGATAGTATAAGACATGTGCAGAATTTGAGTTTAATGGTGGAGGAATACACACATATTGATAGATGTCTTGTTGTCTTGTCCTGTTGAGGAACCTGTGACCCAAGTTTTTCATTAATTGCATAACTTCAACATAGTTGTGTATATGATATGTCAATAAACCTTAGAAAATCTTGAAATGGATGTGCAAAATAGCTATTATATATAGTCTTTAATTAACTATTAGTAGAGAATAACGAGTAATGAATATACTTTATAGAGATCTGCAGATAAATGTTTAGTCTTCTCAAGCACCAACTAATATCTCTCCTGATTGTTGGCACTTGACAATCACCTTTCCCTGAATTTTACTCAGGTGTAACTAAAGTCTGCTTTAAGGGTTGTTTATATTTCACATCATTAATCAGAATCTGCAAAGTAACTAAAATAAATGTAGTGGAGTAAAAATACCAGGTTAACCTCTGAATTGTAGTGGAGTAGAATTACAAAGTAACAATGAGCTGGCATGTGGGTATATATTAATGCTTCCCATTATGGACACAAGCGATTTTCACCCATTTATTACTTACATGTTTTACATTTGTACACACCAATTTGTTTCCTATCCCCTAAACCTCCAGGGGCCTCATTTATAACGCCTTGCGTAGGATTGACGTGAGAAGGTTGCTTACGTAGTACAAAGCAAAAAAATAGGTACAGAGATTTTCCGACATTTTCTGATTCACAAAACATTGCGTACCGGTGAGGGAAGTGCGTACCGGCACTTCATACGCCTGTTTCCCTTTATAAATCACAATCGACTCGAAATGCGGCGCAGCTTTTGCAGGCTTCACGTAACGCCCATATTTGCCTATAAATAGTCAAATAAACGCCCATTCATTCATTCATTTTTGACTGACTGCATGAAGAAGATCGCAGGAAATTACGACCGAACAGCTAAAAAAGACATCTCACACCGTGTCAGATTTTGGTTATTTTGGGGAGGTCGAGATAAATCCTATTGTTTGGTGGATGCAGTTTGAACCAGAGTGGCAGCATGGAGGTCGGATCGTCACCAAAATAAATAAATAAGTGGTCCGAAAAAAGTTAATGACAAAAAAAATACACATAACCTTCCTCAGGCAGTGTGTTTGTCCCGGGGACAGGAGACACCCCCTTGATGAGAAACTGTAAGAAATGATCGGGGAATCCCTCCGGAGTGGAGTCATGACGACTGGATCTGAATTATTTTGTTGTATTTGGTGGTTTGTGTTCCAGCTGTCGATCAGCAACTATATATCCATAATCCACCAGTTAAAGGAAATACAACTAATGTGTTGTGTTATATTAGCTGTACAATTTACCGCATATGGTGTTCTTAGTTTCCATACCTCCTGTGTTTTACGAGCGACTTATCAAGTCTTGGCAAACGGCATAAAACACGATTAAACGTGATAGTATATAAAACCATGCTCGTATCTACAACCTATAGAAATGCAAAACGGCGTCAGTTTATACGTTATTCTGTCCTCCTGCTTACCGCATCATTTATGAGAAAACATTTCATAACATTAACACAACATATTCGAGGTGGTTTTAAATAACATATCCGTATTTATTTATTTCCCCAAGTTATGTTTTTGTGTGCACTGAGGAGTCTCAAACAGGCGTTTGTTTAATCATTTTAAGATTGGCTTTAATCAATGTTTGAAAATGAATTCTTCATATGATAAATCACTACAAGGTAACATTTTATTTATTTCCACATATTTCTCTCCATTCTTCCTTCTGCCAACGGTGTCGCAGTTTCTCGTCTCTCCCGTTGTTGTGCTTAGTGCGTACGCATGGGTTACAGTTTGCGTGGAGGACCGCACATTTTCCCGTCAAGTTAGTATTTTATAAATCGCAAACATTGCGTAGAAACTGGCGTACGCCATTTTTTGAGCGTATATCCCTTTATAAATGAGGCCCCAGGGCTGTACACAGTTTAATACAATCAACTTCTAATTTTGGGAAAAACGAAAACGTCTTTTAAAACTACAATTCCCAGTAGAGACGTGCCATAGAACATGTTGCAAAACACAATAGCCAGCATCTGTAGTTCTGGGGGGGCGTTCGAGTCCAGTTTTGGAAAGTCTGCCGTGGTTTCGTTCCATTTCAAAGAGCTGTTTGGCGCTCGGCGTAACCTTGGCGCACTGCCACTCCAACATCCAATCCCAGAGCTTGAAGATGAATCACGGGGTTTGTCAACGGGACTGTAGTCCCAAACGATAGCTGGGGATTATGGGTAGTGTAGTGTCTTCGGCCATCCTAAATTCTGATTTTTTTTCGGATTTCATATCGCATTAACACCATATCCCGACGTGCATTGCGGCTAAAACATCCAATCAGCGAGCTGAGGATCTTTCCTACGTCACTTTACAGCCCTGCCCACTTTTGGGGAAACCAGCTGTCATTTGAACGGCGATCAGCCTGAAGCCACAGAGCTCTTCTGTTGTATACTGTCCTTTCTTCTTAGAGGAAGTACAGAAACACGTAACTCTGGATTTGTTTTAATGTTTGAGGTGCAATAAACGACACAGCAGCTTTTTGGCATGTTAAAACTATTATTTTCTGCCTCGCAGCTGGCGAAATTACAGCCTCGCCTACTGATTTTAATTTAACCATAGGATATCAAGCCAGATCGTCGATTTCAAATGTGTGCTCTGAAATGATATTTATAAATGACTATTATCATTATTATAAGCTAGAAAATAAATGTCAAAGATAGGTAGAAAGCAAACGTATTTAAGGTATGTTCAGAACAAACATAACGTGGGACAAAAGACGTTTCTTGTTAAACGTAATTGAGAATGCTGTATGAAACGACTACAAACAATATTGTGATTATTAAGCATTAACCAGCATAATAACGGATTTGGTCAACTGAAAAGTCAGCCGCCAGCCAGCGCGAAAATAAGTTTGCTCTAAAATGATATTAATAAATGACTATTATCATTATTATAAGCTAGAAAAGAAATGGCAAATATAGGTAGAAAGCAAACGTATTTAAGATACGTTCATAACAAACGTCATATGAGAGAAAATAGGTTTCTAGAAGATATGTAGAAAATAAACGTATTTAAGATATGTTCATAACAAACGTAACGTGGAAGGAAATACGTTTCTTGCGAAACGTATTTGAGAATGCAGTTTAGTTTTGTGGGAACGTAATTTCTAGGAGACAGGGTTGGACGTGTAATGAAGGATACTTCCATCACATCAAAAATACCATATTTTCAGCCACATTTGAAAGAAAGTTAAAGCCATTATATTTGTTTGAAGTCAGTCAAGCTACAGTAATCTCTTATAATCTGCAAACCTGTACTGTTATTACATATATTTACTACTGCAATCAACCTAAAAAACAATCCATAATACTGTATCATAAGAGCCTTTGTGCCGTTTATATATATGCAGTATACAGAATTTGACATTATCTGCTAACAAACATGAGCGTGTTTTCTCTCAAACACATCAGTATGAAGAACATATACAATCAACTGGGTTTCTCCTGCAACAAAACTTCAGCACATAAAGTGCCTGAAAAAAGATTTCTGCTGAAACTGGGCTATGTTCGCCAAATAAATAATGTCACATTTTAACATTTTCTTTTGATACATTGCCACTGTAAAGTGTTTTTTATCGCCTAAAGCAGAACACACCGTGGGATATTTCAGTCTAATGTGTCACTTTGCCTTAACATGGTTCAGTTCAGCTGGTGGGAAATACATGATATCTTAATATTCTTCAATATACAGTTGCTGTCATTACGGTGTGAACCCAGTGAGTATTTAGAGCTTCTTTTTTTTTTCGCAGATCCAGAAATGTTCACTTTCACATACTTCATCATTCCAGCTGTTATCTTGGAAGTTTATATTCACACAGTCTTCATTTCTCTTCTGATAATTGTTGGGTTCCCCGGAATGCCAGAATCTTTAACAGAAAACAAACCAACACGTTTTAGAAAGTTCAAAAAACAACAATAATAAAAATAATATTACAACAATAATAAAAACATTTTTGGAAAATGATGTTGTTTTCTAAAAAGGTTCAAGTACTTCTGTGGTTCGAGGACCATTTGTTTCAACACTAAAGTTGATTTAAAGTGAACAAAAGGGTAATACGTTTACCTTGTTGTAAGTTGTGTCCCATCTACCCATTTCCATTCTCCCTCTGTGTCTCTGTCCGTCAGTCCAATCCACATTATATTTTTGTATTGTCTTGTGAAATCCTTGTTTTCAAAGAGAAACATACAGTAATCAACTAAAATTTAAAGAGGACATATTATTCAAATTTTCTGATTCATATTTGTATTTTGTGCGTTCACTGTGACATGTTTCCATGCTTTAATCAACACACTCTCACTCCATAAACGTCCAGGAGCGACGCTTGGTCAGGGTCCCGAGTCGTGCAGTTGGGACGCTCCTAGGCTCCTTCAGCTTCATAAACAGACGCAAATAGCTTTCAACTGATTGCAATGTATTCCCATCTGTGGCGGGATTTGACGCTCATGGAAGCATTCGTTTGTGTCGGTGTTTCTTAAAGGCAATGTGAGCGTCCATTCCCATTGGATAACGGAGAATTGTACACCCGGAAGTAAGTATTCCCCTTACTGTCGATTGATTTGACAGTGATATCTCCACTACTCATCAACTCAAAAACACCAGATTATCCTTGTTAATTAAACGACATTGATAGGTTTTAGTGTGTGTCCAATGCTTTAGTCACGTTTTCCCCTTCAATTCTGAGAAACAAGTAGTTTTCTATGAGTTTTGGATGGCTGAAGACATTACATTACCCACAATCCTCTGTAGCAACCATAGACTGTATATTGCAACAGGCAACAGCTTCGGTTCATGTAATTTACAAACTCTTCAACTACAACCGTAGTTATATTCAAAAACATGTTAGAAGGCCTCACGAAATACTTTAATGTCAATTTAAATTTAAATGTGAAGTGTGTATATTAACTGTGGGTTTTTCTCTGGAAGTTTTTCCTTGTACGATGTGAGGGTCAAAGGACAGATGATGCCGTTTTTCTCATACTGATATTCCGCTATGCACGCTGGGATTTGGTGTTTATGCGATGTGAAATCCGAAAACATTTAAAAAAAATTAAATAATACATTATTGCGAGTGTGCTTGCTTTTCTCTTTGAAAGTCATCACATAACGGCATTGTAATACACGTTTCGGCGGCATTAAATATTACATATCTGCCGTAGTTAACTCTATTTATAGAGACCTGATGAGAAGACTTCTAGACAAACAGGAACTGCCACCAACACAGAAAACTTGACGTGGATCTTAAATATATAAGCAATTAAACAACATCTTACATTTATTTTCACACAATACGTCTCCTTGCAGTATCAACACTAATTCGGCTGACTTTTATATTTGATCCAATTGGTAGATAGGCTATATTTACGCCATAACGGTGCACAGCTGATAGAAAGGGACACCTACTGGTTAAAGCACGTTATTGCATTTTATAATTTTATTATTAGATATTAATAGGATCCCTATAAAGTATATTCTTTACTCGTCGTTATTCTCTACTAATAGTTAATTAAAGACTGTATATAATGACTATTTTGCACATCCCATTCAAGATTTCAAGATTTTCTAAGGTTTATTGACATATCATATTATACACAACTACGGTGTAGTTATGCAATGAATTAAAAACTTGGGTCGCAGGTTCCTCAACAGTGCATTACAAGACATCTATCAATATGTGTGTACCTCCACCATTACATTGTCATATTCTGCACATATCTTATACTATCTACATACATCTTATAAGAGTAAAAAACATATGTATAATATCAGTTAAAATAAGTGCTTAAACATAGTTAACATTGCAGGAAAGCAATATATTAGACGTTAAGTACTTTGTCAGGCTTAATATTTATCTGTAGGTACAAATTTCACTGTGTGTGCTGTGTGCTCTGCATGTGTGACCATCAAAGAGGGTTTCATCCCTTCATATTCATCTTCTATACCCCCAAAGCTTTTTTCTTATTCAAAAGAAGACCTTAACCTAAAGTATTCTTTAATGTTTAAATAAAGCCTTATTAGTTTGTCTGTTTTGCACATCCTCCTATTAATATCTAATAATAAAATTATAAAATGCAATAACGTGCTTTAACCAGAAGGTGTCCCTTTCTATCAGCTGTGCACCGTTATGGCGTAAATATAGCCTATCTACCAATTGGATCAAATATAAAAGTCAGCCGAATTAGTGTTGATACTGCAAGGAGACGTATTGTGTGAAAAGAAATGTAAGATGTTGTTTGTCTAGAAGTCTTGTCATCAGGGCTCTATAAATAGAGTTAACTACGGCAGATATGTCATATTTAATGCAGCCGAAACGTGTATTACAATGCCGTTATGTGATGACTTTCAAAGAGAAAAGCAAGCACACTCGGAATAATGTATTATTTAATTTCTTTTAAATGTTTTCAGATTTCACATCGCATAAACACCAAATCCCAGCGCGCATAGCGGAATATCAGTATGAGAAAAACGGCATCATCTGTCCTTTGACCCTCACATCGTACAAGGAAAAACTTCCAGAGAAAAACCCACAGTTAATATACACACATTCCTTCACATTTAATTTAAATGTACATTAAAGTATTTCGTGAGGCCTTCTAACATGTTTTTAAATATAACTACGGTTGTAGTTGAAGAGTTTGTAAATTAACATGAACCGAAGCTGTTGCCTGTTGCAATATACAGTCTATGGTTGCTACAGAGGATTGTGGGTAATGTAATGTCTTCGGCCATCCAAAACTCATAGAAAACTACTTGTTTCTCAGAATTGAATGGGAAAACGTGACAAAAGCATTGTACACTAAAACCTATCAATGTCGTTTAATTAACAAGGATAATCTGGTGTTTTTGAGTTGATGAGTAGTAGAGATATCACTGTCAAATCAATCGACAGTAAGCGGAATACTTACTTCCGGGTGTACAATTCTCCGTTATCCAATGGGAATGGACGCTCACATTGCCTTTAACAAACGCCGACACAAACGAATGCCGTGCTTCCGTGAGTAATAGGCTTGAACCACATGCACATTCGTACCTGCTCTTCTTGGCTGTTGATAATCATCAGGTCTGCACCTCTTTGCTGACAGTCCCTTCTGCTGTCTTGCCAGGTCGTCATGGTGGAAGAAATACGATAGAAACTACCGCTGAAATAAACCCATCCTCGCTGTAAATAGTGAGCTGTTGATGAAAGAAAGAACTGAAATAATCTCAATTATCAACAAACAAAGTCATGACAGAAGGACATTGAAAAACTGTCCATCCTTGTTATTGGAGAACAGAAAGAACGATAAAACCTTAAAGGTCTCAAATATATAACAATATTAGGGCTGTCAAGTTAACGCGTTAATAACGCGTTAACGCAAAAAAAAATTAACGCCACTAATTATTTTAACGCGATTAACGCATGTGTATTTTTTGTCCTCGGCCGCCCCGCCCCGTAGTTTCAGAGCGCATCGAGTTTAAAATACCATCTACAAGCTGATGCTGACAGCCCCGCTCCGCTTGTGGCAGACCACACTTCCACGCTCACCGGCAGGCCCGGACTGGCCATCGGGAGGACCGGGAGGGTGTGTGTATGTGTGGCGCGACTCGCGCGAGCGAGGCACACCTTACGTGTTGTTGTTGTTGTTAGCATCTGGTGCTAGCTAGCTGCGCTAACGGATATAAGGAGCTGTTTCAATGAAAACAGAGGAGCGACATTTCGCCGACAACTGCGCCGATCACTTGACTTTATGCAGGTAGCCAGACAGTGGGACATTGTACGAAAAGTCAGCACACTCAGCACGAATAGTGCGCGTAACATGATTGCGTCCAGGCAGCTCCCGTTCGAGCATATGCCTTGAGCTGAGTCTCCACACACACACACACACACACACACACACACACACACACACACACACACACACACACACACACACACTTTGTATTGTAATATTGTATGAGAGCGGTTCCAGGTTGAATTGAGGCGAATATTTGTAATGTTCAGAGGTTGTTGTGTCATTGTTCAAATGATAATAAACAAACATATAAAGCATATTTGTCCACTCATATGTTGATAAGAGTATTAAAAACTTGAAAAATATCCCTCTAAGGTACATTTAGAATAGATAAAAAATTTGCGATTAATTTGCGATTAATCGCGATTAACTATGGACAATCATGCGATTAATCGCGATTAAATATTTTAATCGACTGACAGCCCTAAAAAATATATATAAAACGTCTATTAAGTGTTTTGCTCAAAATACCAAACAGATCACAAAAAAAAGGGGGGGGGGGCGGGGGCTCATGCCTGCTCAGAATTCTACCCAGATACTCAGCTAAATGCTGATGAAACGACATGTTATGTTCCAAACCACATCAAGGATTATTTCTGAAACAGTATGGAGCTCGAATGCTTTTTCCCTTTCGGGTTTACCAACATTTGGGTGAGTAGCTTTTTATTTCCTGCTTTTTTACACATACTCTCTCCAGTACAGGTTAGCTCTCAGTGTTAGCGATGCTTGCTAATGTAAACAAAGACCATATTACTTCCAAAACACGTTGCGCATTGTTTCTGATAGCAACGTTTCTAACGGCCCGTCCACACAGCAGCGTTAAAAAAATCTTCCAACGCTTCTGCCCATTCACTTTGAATGGGGTGACGTCACTTTGCCTCACTTTTCGCCGAACTGCATTGTGGGAAGCAAAGTGGAGATTTCCAGGCATCTCAGGCTTCAAAAGTTGAGCAATGTTCAACTTTTGAAGCTGAGGTGGAAGCATCAGCCAATCAAATCCTGTTTATGCAAATCTGACAGTACAAGCGCTAGCCAATCAAACCGCGTGTATGCTGGGAAAGACATACCGCAGGTCATTTCCTCATATTCCAAAAAATGGAGGAGAAATTAATTATAGCGGTAGGGAATCACCCGGTGCTTTATGACCAGTCCCTATTTACCTACCGGGATACAAACCGTAGGAGCCAGGCATGGAGGGAGGTGGCAGAGACAGTGGTAGGTTTTCGCCTGTTTGGGGAGTTTATATCCAGTTTACTTCGGGCTTTTTTGCTTAAATATGTCGGGGGCGGGAGATTCATGTGATTGGTTGTCGGTCGCGTTGCTCGCAAAAAATCCCCAAGCTTCAGATACGCCCACCTCCGAGATTTTTTTAACGCTGCTGTGTGGACGTACCATAATAGGGCCGTGGGTGTATAGCCAGCCCACATTTCCGATATTACGTTATATCTGCAGCAAATCTGGATCAACTCCATTGTGCCCCCGTTTTTAGAAATTTGGGTACGGAGGAAAAGAGAGAGGGTTTTTCTTTTCTGAAACTTTGTGAGTTCCCTTACACCCCGGGGACACATATGTATGTATAAACGACATGAACAAGTGCCTTTTGCATGATAGGAGACCTTCAATACATACATTAACAGATGGTTAAGCAAAAACAAAAATTGCCAAGGTGGTATCTACCGTATGATAAATCTGAATGTTTGCTCTTTGATATAAAGGCCCACAGGCAGAACAATAGATTTCATTATCATACCTACCCAAGGCTCTCAGAGTTTTCTTCAGATCGTCTCATAGCCAGGTTTTTTCAACTGGCCACCACATCTCAAACATAATTCCCATTGTGTTTTGTGTTTAACTATCAATGACATGGGTGTTTGTTTCTTATTCATAGTTGATTACTGTATCAAAAGCATACAGGGAACTTGACTGTGAAGCTGTCATTTCGATTATTTTCAAGAATTCCAAATCAGTGACAACACGCTTTGAGAGGGATATTGAGTTAGATGTTCAAATGAATTTTGATATACATTTCAAGTCAATGTGTACACTCTGATGTACAGTTATATGTTGCTTCAAAGCATTCAGAGCAACTGATATGTTGTAAGATAATTTAAACAAGGGCTTCTTGAAGTGAGAGACACAAATTAAGACAAGCATCTTGCTCCCTTAAATAAGTCATCCAAAGAGCAAGAAGCAGGGAAATGTTGAAAGCAGCTTGTAGAAAATGTGCCCAAAGGATTTATTAAAGTTAAAGAATTTACTTTCCCATTGTACCTACCATATTCTTCCAGAGTTCTCTTCAGGCCATGGTTCTCCTCAGTCAGGATATTGCAACCGGCCTCCAGATCTAAAACAGAATTCTCAATGTTTATCATATCACAGTTTTTTTCAGTTGCTAACACAAGCGGAATTATTTAATCTCACACTCTGCACCCTATTTTCAATTCAACTTGGCACTTTTTGCAAAGCACTGCACACGGTTCTCCAAGTAAGACACAGAAATCTGACATATCCACTTTTTTTACCATTTTCGACATTTAATCTATTGATTCGTGTTCACCAACACGATTTTCCCCTTTTTTTCGTGTCACACAGAACGATTTTAAAAGCAATGTATTTCTATTGGTAGTATGTTTCGTGCCTGCAACACATATTTTTGTCCGGTCGGGTCTTGGAAGACCGGAAGCTGTGGGGTTCATAAAAACATCTTCTTACTCAATATCAAGCCACGATTATTGTTTTTATTTTAATTCGTATAATGTCGGACTTTTCTTGTCGTCTGTGAGGAAAATAAATGGGGCTCAGAGCCTCAGAATACTGAAATCTGTATTTTTTAAATCTTTTTTTCTTTCTAATTTGTTATTCTTTTCTAAATAACACACTGTTATTTACTCAACAATAACACACAATTATCTTTGTTTTTATTTATTTGTTTGATTCCATAATCTCTGGCTTTTTTGGCGTCCGTCAGGAACTGAATTTCAAAATAAAAATAACCGGAAACAGACGTAGGCCTATATGGGACATTTCAAGCATCATTGCGATACACACCACTAACCCACTGCACTGATTACCCAAGATCCTCAGCTAGAAGCTCGGTGATTGGATTGTTTAGCCGCAATGCACGTTGGGATACAGTATGGTGTTTATGCGATATGAAATCCGAAAAACATTTAAAAAAAAAAAGAAAATAATACTTTATTCCGAGTGTGCTTGCTTTTCTCTTTGAAAGTCATCACATAACGGCGTGGATCATAAATATAATAGTATGGAGCTTGAATGCTCTTGTGGGTTTACCAAAATGTGGGTGAGTAGCTTTTTATTTCCTGCTTTTTTACACATACTCTCTCCAGTACAGGTTAGCTCTCAGTGTTAGCGATGCTTGCTAATGTAAACAAAGACCATATTACTTCCAAAACACGTTGCGCATTGTTTCTGATAGCAACGTTTCTGATTGGGCCGTGGGTGTAAAGCCAGGCCACATTTCCGATATTACGTCATATCTGCAGCAAATCTGGATCAGCTCCGTTTTTAGAGATTTGGGTACGGAGGAAAAGAGAGAGAATTTTTCTTTTCTGACACTTTGTGAGTTCCCTTACACCCTGGACAGAGGGTTCAGCCTAATCTAAGCCGATTTACTGTTGCCTCTGTAATCCGGACACTTAGACTTGAAAACAGGTTAGTTACCAGTTTTTAGCTCTGCATAATTCATGATATATCAGTGCTTATATCTGTTGTGTGAAACGTATTTACTTCATTACTGTAATTGAATTGTTGGCATGTTGCATACTATAACTGTACACAAATCCTGCACAATGTACTGTGGTAAACTGACTTTTATGCAACACAAACACTGACCAACCACCAGTGTTGTAGTCAAGTCACCAATTCACGAGTCCAAGTCACTCTCGAGTCACCACTCTTCGAGTCCGAGTCCAAGTCCGAGTCACCAAGGGAGAGTCGTAGTCGAGTCCGAGTCCAAGTCCGAGTCACCCAAGGAGTGTCCGAGTCGAGTCCGAGTCCGAGTCATCATTACCTGTGTTCGAGTCCGAGTCCAAGTCCGAGTCACCCAAGGAGTGTCCGAGTTGAGTCCGAGTCCGAGTCATCATTACCTGTGTTCGAGTCCGAGTCCAAGTCCGAGACACCTAAGAAGATTCCAAGTCAAGTCCGAGTCACAAGTCTTCATGTATTAATCTTCGTGGATATATCTGTTGAAATGTAGCTGCTCCTCTACATTGCTTTTATCCTGTCATGTTATACTAATCTGTCTATTGAACTGCTGTGAAGCCAGTTTGGCTACAATTCTTGTAATAGGTGCTATACAAATATAAAGCTTATTACTAATATTAATATTATTATTATTATTATATATAAATAAACTATGTTTAAAATGAGTTACCTTTTAGAGAAGTGATTATATTTGTATGCCAATATTTTCCTATGGTAAAGTTTTCGTTTTGCACTTTTATTTTGATAGTAATAAGATCGGGACTCTTATTTTGAAGGAACTTTTACCGGTTAAATCGGTTTACTGATGAAGATAGAGTGGCGAAGTCCCTCCCCTTCCGGTTGAGCCCCATGGGACCTTATTTCGGAAAAGTTATGCATTTAAGTCAATGGAGAGAGAAAGATTATCTTTCGATCCCGTTTGAATTGTGCCACGAATTACACATATGATGTTTGTCAATTTAAAAGATAATTTTGCAAGTAAAAAAAAAAAAAATGTGTCGTAAAACTGTGAAGTAACACATTTGTTTGTGTGAAACGCTCAATGAACTACATCTCTGTTCAACAACACACGTCACCAAGATGGCCGTCACTACTGTCTTGTCAACACAACGACCCTCACTATCACCACAATGAAACACGTCCTGAAGAATGTCATGCAAAGCTGCCTGCCTGCCTTCCTTTGATTCTCTCTGAACTGCCTGGTCGTTTTAATGTTTAATGTCAACCATTTGTGCAGATAGCATGAAGTAGAGAAGATCGCCGATGCTAACGTTAGCGTTAGCATTTCTCCCCCGGGCTTAAATGGTGTATTATAGAATGATCACTCCGGTGACAGTACTATTCAAAGGGTTCACGAAATATGACTACTACTCTTACTGTTTAACATTTTGGGTTACTTAATGTTACTTCATGTTAAGGCTAATAAAAATGACAAGGCTGTAATGCTAACTAACGTGCTAGCTACTAGCTAGGTAGCTAACTTGATCCACACACTCCTCTTTCATCAGACGGGAAGCGAAAGAACGAGCAAGACCCATTGCTGGTATAATAACAACCTGGTACTAAGCACACAGGCATCTTGTGAAAGTTATCTTATCTTAGCCGATCGTATATATACGGTATTATACGTATATCGTAGTGTCTCAATTGTGACATCACTTACGCGATTCTGGGATTTGTAGTCTTTCTAGTTGCGTATTTTTCATAGTCTTATATTTCAACAGTTTTACGACAAACTGTGACTTTTTTGACATGGAAATGATTTTTTAAGATTGACAAACATCATATGTGTAATTCATGGCACAATTCAAACGGGATCGAAAGATAAGTTTTCTCTCCCCATTGACTTCAATGCATAATTTTTCCGAAATAAGGTCCCATTACCCGGAAGTAAGTGGGCGTGACTTCGCCACTCTATTTAGCCCCAGAAAGCACATGGCCACTTAACATGCAAAATGACGTCATTCTGCATGTTAAGTAGCCATGTGCTTTCGTGTTATCGGCTGAATCTTTATTTATTGATTAGATCACGTTACTCTGATGATAGTGTTCAAGACAGCCTATATGTCTGAACTCGATGTTTAGAGTAATGTGTTACGGAGCCTTCTCTTCAATATTGTTTCCACATAGAGCATTTTGCGCTGCTCTTTTCCAATGTGGAAGCAGAATGTGTGAAAGTATACAGCACGATGCAGGGTGTGTCTCTAGACATCTTTAGACTGGAATAGCGGGGCCCAGTACGTGAACTCGCCTCGCAGCCGGTGCACACGCCAGGATAGAGGACATCAGACTCCATAGAAAACTTGCTCGAGTCCGAGTCCGAGTCCAAGTCGGAGGTCAATGTACAAGTCGAGTCCGAGTCATCGTGGGGGGAACATTTCACGAGTCCGAGTCGAGTCCAAGTCAGCGTACGCGATAATTCACGAGTCCGAGTCCGAGTCCAAGTCATCGTGCGCGAGAATTCACGAGTCCAAGTCCGAGTCGCGTCAATCAGTGCGCGAGTCCGAGTCGAGTCACGAGTCCCGAAAATCGGCACTCGAGTCCGAGTCCAGGACTCGAGTACTCCATCTCTGCCAACCACTATATCTTTGTTGTTTATCTGAAGGACTGAGAAACAAAGAGGTGCAGGTGGAAAGCTAAGGATTTTCAATGAGGCACAGGAAGCAGCAGTTACAAACTGGGTTTTGGCAAACAATGCCATCACTCTTAGAGAGATCCGAAGCATAGTAACTATATGCTGAGATAATTGTTGCACAATGTTATTTTTGAATAAAATATGATTTTTTTCAACAACTCATTTGTATTTCTTCATTTACTGTATTTCTGTAAACTCAAGCAATCTTTCTCTGCAGAAACCTCTATGTACAGAGCATAGCTCATAAAAGATGAAAGTGCTTTAGATTATGCTCAGCAGTGTGTAGTTGGGTGGTCAAACAATCTAGTACTATGAAGTGTGTTATATTTGGTGCAAAAGTTTGCATTTGGTAAGTGTTTATATAGTTTTGAGTGCAGTTCTTCATTTAGCAGGAGAAATTAGGTGTTTTGCACTTTGGGTGTGTGGTTTTGTGAATTGTGTTTAGTGTTCTGAGAAACTGAGCAATTAAAAAAAATGTATGTTAGCAATCGAAAGAAAACTGTAAAGGCACAGTCAATAATTAGCTCTTCCTCTGCAGCCACTTTTTGCTGTTCTCCCAATGTACAGGATTTAACTGGAAGATTTTCATCATCATACTTACTGAGGTTGATTCTCTTCATCTCGTCTCTCTCTTCAGTCAGGGAGTTTTGCTGTGAAACTGTCATTTTCAGTGGAGAGGTTACCAACAACATTTGATTATGTGATCAAATAAACACATGATTCAGTTTAAAAACTAAATGTCCACCCTAGCTTTGTTGAAAATAAAGCACAACTTATTGTTTACTAAAAATAATTAGAAAGGTTTGAAAATGATGATTCATACATTTTCACTGGGTTAAATGTCCAAAAGTACTTTGATATACATTTCAGTTCATAAATGTAGACCCTTATGGACAGTAATGTGTTGTTCGAAAGCAATCAGGGCAAATTATTGTCTAATAGAAATTACTCAAACAAGGTCTGTTACCATTTGCACTATCCGACTAAAAAGTTATTCGCACAAATTAAGAAGATTTAAAAACAGCAAGACGCAGGGAAATATTATAGGGAACTTTAATATACACGGAAGTCCAGAGCTCAAGTATCTTTTTTCCTTTAATAATTGGTTTCCTCATTGTACCTACCATAGTCTTCCAGAGTTCTCTTCAGGTCATCTCTCTCCTCAGTCAGGTTATTGCAACCGGCTTCCAGATCTAAAACAGGATTCTCAATGTTTATTATATTAATATATCTATGATAATGTATGGTGTTAAATTCCTCTTCCTATTCTAATACCAAGTTATATGTTTTCAAGGAATTGATGAATGGAGAGGTTACCATTATTTTTAAGAGGACCAGAGGATTAATACAGTATATTAGTCATCTGGCATACTTAGGCATGAAAATTGTGCCAGTGTTTATGCTTTGTAACAGTTTCTTTTATTCCCATATTTACCGGATAAAGTGCCATTTAATTTGTGTGTTACGACAGCTGTATTCGTCTGCCTGTATTGTCTGTGTTTTATTTGTTGTAACATTGTTCATGCTGCCCTCTTGGCGTGGTCGCTCTAGAAAAATATATTTTAATCTTAATGGGACTATTTACCTGGTTGAATAAAGGATATATATATATATTTATATATATGTGTGTGTGTTTAGTTCAGTTAAGTATATTTGTGAAGAAAGAACATCTTGTTTCCCTCTTAAAGCCTTAACACAAGAGCCAATGTGTTATCAACAACATCTGTATCATTTCCTCTTATGAAAGGTACAATGATAGATATGACAGAATTTATATTTAAAACATGAACTAACATTATCAACAGAATGTGAAGAGCCTACAGTGTTGACGTTATTTTTAAGACGTCTATGTGTTGCAGAGATATCTAGGGTTATTAGCATGCTAACTGACTAGCCAAGGTCATGTGTCATGTGTTGTAATATCACTTGTTCTTCTAGAAACATTAGTGAGGGAGTTGTAGCCCGGGTCTTCCCTCAGACCAGAGTGTGAAGAAGTAGCGCTGCCACGACTCGAGCAGACACGACTGGTAGATTGTCATCATCATACTTACCGAGGTAGATTCTCTTCATCTCGTCTCTCTCTTCAGTCAGGGAGTTTGGCTGTGAAACTGTCATTTTCAGTGGAGAGGTTACAAACAACATTTGATTATTGGATCAACTGAAGAAAGTATTCACTTTAAAACAAAATAACCGAGCTGGTTTTGATTACAATTATTTCAGAGCAATTATTTTCAATACAAAGAAAACAGAAGTGAGAGGCACAAATTAAGAAGACTTACAGCGAGTGAGACGCAGGGAAATGTTGAGAGCAGCTTGTAGGATACACAGGAGTCCAAAACTCACAACAACCAGTCTGTACATTTTCATTCCTGTGTGTAGAACCCAGAAACATGCACACACACAGAGGTTTATGGAGGCTGACTTGCACAAGCGGCTGTTTGAGAAACCTTACACTTTAAACTGAGATGTTGATTTTGTCTTTAATTTCTCACGCAATATATATATATATATATATATATATATATGATGATCTTTAAGTTTAAAATTAATTTTAGAAAATAAGGTTATTGTAAACTCAACAACTCTAAATGGTTGGACTATGATTTCTGTCTTACCAGGCGCTGCAGCAGGCACCTTGAAGTCTTCAACAGAGCGGCGGGATGCAGCATTCCTGGCTGAAACATCTTCAAAGTCTTCGTATATCATGGAGAGCTCATGTTCTTCTTCAAGGGAAACCATCTCATCAGTTGAGCCTCTGCAGAGTGCTGATGGTGTTTGTCAAAGTGTCTTCTTTAAAGGGCACTGATCTTCCTTTATTTAATGATTATCTCAGCATACACCTCTAACTCTCTCTCTCTCTCTAACTCTCTCTCTCTCTCTCTCTCTCTCACACACTCTCTTCTTCCTTATTTTTAAGTGATTTGCCTTTGTTCCTCAACTCAGTATTTTATGCTTTGACTGCTGCTCCATGTGTTACATGTGCATATCTTTGGGTACCTCAAAAACATTTTTCCTCCAGGAAGGAAAACTCTACTTTGTCATTACTGATCATGTTAATGTTAATTAAGTAATTAATGATCACATTAGTTTGTTTACTTTGTTCATAAAAAAACAAGCAAGCCAATCAAAATCCATAAGCAATGGCCTCTAAAGTGAATGAAAAGCTTAATCGGCACAATGCTAAGGTGTTTAAGAGCTGGTTTAAAAAACTCTGAAGTTGCTGTAAAGTTGTGTAAGTCTAAATCATAATCTGTGTTGATGCATTGTGTTATATTAATTATGTGATGTGTACTTTATTGCGGTGTTGTATTAAAAGCTATATATTTTAACTACGCTATACATGTCAAATGAAAATAAGCAACAACTCTCTGTGTAGCACATCAGATCAATGGTCTGTATTTGTTTTATTACAAAGGGGATTGTCCCAATCAAATTAATTACATTAAAATTGAACATCATGTTATCCCAGCGGGATTCAAACCAGAGCCCCCGTGATCCGAAGATCAGCACACTAACCACTGAGCCACAACCTCCCCTTTTATTCCAAAGAAAATCATCATTATTGTTGTTTAATGAAAAGACAGTTGTATTATCTGAATGACTGTACTTTATTTGCACCTGAACTGGTTATCTCTGTACTTAGTTATTAGTTTGACAATTTTTCAAAATATCACTTACAGTTTGACCACATTCAAAATGACATTATCACCAATATCCACTGTAAAATAAACCCCTGCAGTTAACTTACATAATCATCCAGTACTGACATTACTTGTTTACAACAAACTCTGAATTCTTGTTTTAATAAAATAAAAAATAGGAGAACATTGAAAGCGTAGTTTACATAGAAGGGAGAAGATGTGGTTAAGGTACAAAATTGCACTTCCCTCTATAATTTGAGAACTGCTCTTGTTGCAACATTAATTTCTCATATGACTTATGAGTCATTGATTTTGAATAGAAAATACAAATAATTTAATCTCTAAGACACAACACTATGACATGATTTAAAGTTGCTATGATTGAAATAATAGAATCTAAAAGCAGGCAGCCAATATTAAAATCGCAAAAGCAGAAAAAATACACATTTAGGCATTGCAATTACAGTTTTTAAAAAGTGAACATAAATCCTAAATCTGAGACACGACGTGACTCCAGATATCTACGTGAGAGTCCAACCCCTCCCCCACCTGGACCTCCACATTTGAATTTAAGCTGAGAATGAGAAATGAAACTTGTTCCTGTTTTTTTCATCATCGTTTTGTGGGACTAGATGTGGAGTTATGCCAATCTCTTCTCACATATCCATGCATTTGTAATATTACTGCAATGGTAATCATTCCAGCTGTTTCTTACATCTCTGACAATTATTTCTGCGCAGTCTTCGTCCAGCTTCGAACTTCCATTTGGCTCATACCAGTACCAGTAGCTGAAACGCCCCAATGAAGAAAAAAAAAGAATACATTCAAATACATATCAAAATGCTTTATTGAGATTGATAGAGATAGAATAATAAATGTCTGTCCTCAGGTCTGGTTTGTTATATGACATGAAATAAGCTTTTAAAGGACATCCCAAATGTAGTTGTGTTCAGAGAGGTTACTAATATACAAATCCTTTCTCACTAATGTGAAAATAACATAATTATGACATGAAGCTGCAGAGGGAGTGTCTGTCACAGCTCACCTTGACAATAGAAAAGGGAAATAATGAGTGAACCTTGTGGTCAGCGGAGTCCCATCGACCCACTTCCATCTGCCCTCTGTCTCTCGATCAGTGAGTCCAATCCACACGCGCTTACGAAAACTTACTATGTAGTCCTTGTTGTGGAGAGAAAAATGCACAATCACAACCACAATATAAACCGTGACATGCACATGGAGAGCTCAGGTTCTTCTTCAAGGGAACTTGTCAAAGCATCTTCTTTAAAGGGCACTGATCTTCCTGTATTTAATGATTCTCTCAGCATACACCTAACTCTCTCACACACACACACACACACACACACACACACACACACACACACACACACACACACACACACACACACACACCACACACACCACACACACACACACACACACACACACACACACACACACACACACACTCACTCACCTGTTCTTCTTGGCTGTTGATAATCACCAGATCTGCACCTTTTTGAAGACAGTCATCCCTACTCTCTTGCCAGTTCTTCTCGATAGAAGACATTTTATAGAGACTTCCGCTGAAGTACATCCATCCTTGATAAGAATAGTGGAAAACAGAAAGAACGATAAAACCTTAATACATAAATTACCAGATGCTTAATCTACTAAGTAAAGTGCCAAGGTGGTATCTACCGTATGACATAAAGGCCCACCAGCTCAACAATTGATTTCATTATCATACTTAAGGCTCTCAGAGTTTTCTTCATCTCTTCCTAAAGCCAGGTTTTTGCAACTGGCCACCACATCTCAAACATAATTCCCATTATATATTGTGTTTAACTATCAATGACATGGGTGTTTGTTTCTTATTCATAGATTATTACTGTATCAAAAGCATACAGGGAACTTGACTGTGAAGCTGTCATTTTGATTATTTTCAAGAATTCCAGATAAGTGACAACACGCTTTGAGAGGGATATATATTCATTTTTGCTAAGTTAGATGTTCAAATACATTTTGATATACATTTCAAGTCAATTTATACACTCTGATGTACAGCTATACTTGTTGCTTCAAAGTGCGTGGGGCCTCACCTCGCGGAGGGGTTCTCGTCTTGCGGAGGGAGCCTCATCTTGCGGAGGGAGCCTCAACTGAGCACCCTGCGCTTAAGAGCCGCAATTAGTGTAAGCACGGCACCGTTTCGCTGCTGCGAGGCTCCACTAGCAGGACCAGATCATTAATACAGTATATTAGTCATCTGGCATACTTAGGCATAAAAGTTATGCCAGTTTTTATGCTTTATAACAGTTTATTTTATTGTCATATGTACTGGATAAAGTGCCATTTCATTTGTGTTTTACGAGAGCTGTATTCTTCTGCCTGTATTGTCTGTGTTTTATTTGTTGTAACATTGTTCATGCTGCCCTCTTGGCGTGGTCGCTCTAGAAAAATATATTTTAATCTCAATGGGACTTTTCACCTGGTTGAATAAAGGATATATATACATATATATATACGTTTATATATGTGTGTGTGTGTTTAGTTCAGTTAAGTATATTTGTGAAGAAAGAACATCTTGTTTCCCTCTTAAAGCCTTAACACAAGAGCAAAGGTGTTATCAACAACATCTGTATCATTTCCTCTTATGAAAGGTACAATGTGTTAGATATGACAGAATTTATATTTAAAACATGAACTAACATTATCAACAGAATGTGAAGAGTCTACAGTGTTGCAGAGATATCTAGGGTTATTAGCATGCTAACTGACTAGCCAAGGCCCGTCATGTGTTGTAATATCACTTGTTCTTCTAGAAGCATTAGTGAGGGAGTTGTAGCCCGGGTCTTCCCTCAGACCAGAGGGTGAAGAAGTAGCGCTGCCATGACTCGAGCAGACACGAGGGCTTGTCAATAATTAGGTGTACAGGATTTAACTGGTAGATTGTCATCATCATACTTACCGGGGTAGATTCTCTTCATCTCGTCTCTCTCTTCAGTCAGGGAGTTTTGCTGTGAAACTGTCATTTTCAGTGGAGAGGTTACCAACAACATTTGATTATTGGATCATTTGAAGAAAGTATTCACTTTAAAATAAAATAACCGAGCTGGTTTTGATTACAATTATTTCAGAGCAATTATTTTCAATACAAAGAATACAGAAGTGAGAGGCACAAATTAGGAACACTTACAGAGAGTGAGATGCAGGGAAATGTTGAGAGCAGCTTGTAGGATACACAGGAGTCCAAAACTCACAACAACCAGTCTGTTCATTTTCATTCCTGTGTGTAAAAACCAGAAACATGCACACAGGGGAGGTTTATGGAGGCTGACTTGCACAAGTGCCTGTTTGAGAAACCTTACACTTTAAACTGAGATGTTGATTTTGATATATATATATATATATTTACAGTTCCTATAGAAAGTCATCACCCTGTGAAAATCTCTACCTTTTGTCACATTACACCCTGGAAGTGATTAGCCCCTTAAAGTTTACCATTTAAAACTTGCTCAGGTGCAACCAATTAACTTCCATATAAATCACCAGGCTAATTGGTAATGCAAATAATTCACCATGGTTGGAAAAGTGCTTTCAAAAGGCCTACATAAATGTGTAGGAGGCACAAGTAAGTTGAAGGCTACAAAAAGATATTGAAGGCTTTAGCTATCCCTCTGAGTACTGTTCAGAGCATCATTTAGAAGTGGAAAGTGTATGGCACCACTAACACCTTGCCTAGATCAGCCCGTCCGTCCAAACTGGCGGACCAAGCCTAGAGGACATTGATCAGAGAAGCTACCAAGAGGCCAAAGGCAACTTTGAAGGACTGGTCGATCTGTGCATGTGACAACAATCTCACAAGCTTTACACAAAGCTGGCCTCTATCGCAGGGTGGCAAGAATGAAGCCTTTTCTGAAAAGGTGCCACAAGCAGTCTTGTTTGTGCTATGCAAAAACACACATGGAAGATTCTGTTGCCATGTGGAAAAAGTTCATATGGTCAGATGAGACTAAGATTTAACTTTTTGGACTGGACTCCAAGCGTTATGTTTGGCCAAATGAATGGACAAATGTTCCCTAATCTCGGCGTTCAAAGCTGAGACATATTCAAATAGATTGACTGCTGTAATTGCAGCAGAAGGAGGCCATAGGAAGTATTACATCAGGGGACTGATGACTTTTTCAACCCTGTTATTCTAGTTTTTCATTTTTTATTAATATTCTCAAATGTCGCCTTGTTTTCATTAGTTTGATGTTGTCAAGCTACATTTGTAAATAAAGCAGGAAAAAGTATTTTTTTAAATAGGTTGCAGGCTGGATGATAAATAAATTAACTATTTCAAAGGGGTATGATGATTTTCTATAGGCACTGTATATGATGATCTTTAAAGGGGACCTATCATGCAAAATGCACTTTTATACGTCTTTTATACATGAATATGTGTCCCCGGTGTTCCAGGGAACTCACCAAGTGTCAGAAAACACAACCCTCTCTATTTTCCTCCATACCCAAATCTCTAAAAAAGGGGCTGCAACGGATCTGATAAAAACTGATCCAGATTTGAACACGTTACTGACGTCAGGACGGTGGCGCTACGGCTATTGGGCCAACTCTCCACCTATCAGGGGAATGTGGGGTTGGGCCACGGCCGGCCATTGCCGCTCGAAAGCGCTGGAGACGCTGTAGTACATATGCCAGGCCTGTAAGTGGCGCTGTAGTCTGCCACAAAAGCAGTGAAGAAGACTTCCCGCGCATGGTTGCCATGGTTTCCCTTCTGTTTATTCTCCGCTGTGGCTTTTTTTCTCCCTCCCCGAGGCAAGCGTTTGCTCCTGCTGCTGTAATTCAATGCAATCCCTCCCCGTCGAGGCAAGCACTGTAATTCTCTCCGGTTAGTCCACCAGCAGATGACAAACACCCACCTCTCCGCCTCTCCCAAGGAACGAGGGGACCGTGCGGCAGAGTTTCAGTTAGGTTTTCTTTCGCCGGTCAAGATGTCCGTTAAAGTTTAAATCTTCTGGACAAAATTAGAAAAGTGCCGGTCAAAGGTCTTCTTTGTTATTTATTGAGCTTTAAAACAAATGAATAACGACTCTATCTAATAATATAATAAAACACGGAGGACGGAGATCTATTTTTCTCCCCCTCTTCTGACTTGATCAGAGCACGCTCCCCTCTCCTGCAGGGGGGCGTGGTCAGCTGCAGCTCACAGAATCAGCCCCCTGCAAAAACAGGGCTGGAGAACAGCAAATAGAGCGAAATGAGGCATGGCTAAAATGCATGATCTGTTTGGTATTTTGAAAACAGAAACGTATAAATATACCTTATATAGGTATGGCCCTACAATATATCATTTAAATATAGCATGATAGGTTTCTTTTAAAGGACCCATGTCATGGCCATTTCCACTGATCATAATTCCATTGTTGAGGTATACTAAAATAGATTTATACTGTGCAATCTTCCAAACTCACATTGGTTTCGCATACAGCATCTCTGTAAAGTATGTGTATTCAGCAGTATTCACTCTCTCCACTAAGCGGCTCGTTGGAGCTCTTGCCACCCCCTCCCTGTGAGCCTAGTGTGCTCCGATTGGTCAGCTCGGCCACTCTGTTCTGATTAGTCAACCACCAGAGAGGCTCCGCCCATGTCTAACAGTGCTTTTTTCGGCTCGATCTGAGCGGAACATCAGTCTTATAATGGCGTCGGTACAGCCATATATTTTATACGCTAACTAACCGAACTGTACCTACAACTCAGTGGCGGCTGGTGGAAAATATTTTAGGTGGGGCAGTGGAAATGGTGATCAAACAATACTAGAGGGGTCCGGGGGGATGCTCCCCTGGTACTTTTTTTTGAGAAAAGACCCCTTAAATCATGACTTCTGGTGATGTTAGAGGGGGGGAGGGGGGGGTGAAGGACAATTTGAGGCTTAAAAATATGAGAAGACTGATCAATACCTCCATAACTTCAGTGTGGTTAGCTATGAATCTTCCAAAACTTCCAAACACCTTGTCCTGGACATAGTTTCTACAGCATAAACTGTGCAACAGTACAGTAGGCCCACACAAACTGCAGAACACCGGGGCTTTGGGAACACTGATTTAATTCCCATTTAACCTGTTAAGGGGCTTTTTTCCCCCGTTTTTTTTCTCACGAAACTGTGTTTCAGGGCTTCTTAAAATGTAATAAACTATTCATGTGTCCTACTCAGAGGAAACGCATCTAACTGATGATATGAACCATGTTTACCGAAACAAAACACAAGTCTCACAAGAAGCGTCTAAATGAGCCCTGAGCGAAAAAATGCTAACGCACTCTAGGTATAAATCAATCGACATACTTATCGGATATGCACAAACAAGCTTACAAACTGAGATTCCACATATTCTAGAAATATAAGTATCATCACTGAGCGATCAGAACTCGCAAATACAGACATCACACGACGTAGCTTTAGGTAGCAAAACATGGAGATATGCTCACCTTTTGCAGAATAACAATTCTGATCAAAAACGAGAAAAACGCAGCTGAAGGTTAATCCATAGGTTAATCCAATGTGTCTGTCACTTTGAAAAATGATTGATGATCCATAATTCCATTTTTATGTCAAAAACGGAGTTTTCATTAGCTGTAGCTTCCAGAGTGTATGACAGCTTCCTGTTTTGTCTCCTTGCTGTGTTTTACGAGCGACTTATCAAGTCTTGGCAAACGTCATAAAACACGATTAAACGTGATAGGATATAAAACCATGCTCGTATCTATACAACCTATAGAAATGCAAAACGGCGTCAGTTTAGATGTAATTCTGTCCTCCTGCTTACCGCATCATTTATGAGAAAACATTTCATAACATTAACACAACATATTCGAGGTGGTTCTAAATAGCATATCCGTATTTATTTATTTATCCAAGTTCTTTTTGTGTGCACTGAGGAGTCTCAAACAGGCATTTGTTTAATCATTTAAGATTGGCTTTAATCAATGTTTGAAAATGAATTCTTCATATTTGATAAATGAGAGGTAACATTTTATTTATGGTATTATTTCCACATATTTCTCTCCATGCTTCCTTCTGCCAACGGTGTCGCAGTTTCTCGTCTCTCCCGTTTGTGTGCTTAGTGCGTACGCATGGGTTAGAGTTTGCGTGGAGGACCGCACATTTTCCCGTCAAGTTAGTATTTTATAAATCGCAAACATTGCGTAGAAACTGGCGTACGCCATTTTTTGAGCGTATATCCCTTTATAAATGAGGCCCCAGATCTGCCCCTTTCATTTCTTGTGTTTTATATTGTTTTTACATCGTGTATGTGAGTTTTTCAGTCTGTGGCTATAAGTATGGTTTTATTGTCGTGTTTTTTACATTTGTTTTATTGTCCTATCGGTTTTGTCTTAATGTATTCATGCTGCTTTTTATATATTTAATGATGTACAGCACTTTGGTCAACTCTTTGTTTACTTTTTTTAGGCAAAAAACAAGCAAGCCAATCAAAATCCATAAGCAATGGCCTCTAAAGTGAATGCAAAGCTTAATCGGCTCAATGCTAAGGTGTTTAAGAGCTGGTTTAAAAAGCCCTGAAGTTGCTATAAAGTTGTGTAAATCTAAATCATAATCTGTGTTGATGCATATCTATGCATATTGATGCATTGTGTTATATTAATTATGTGATGTGTACTTTATTGAGGTGTTGTATTAAAAGCTATATATTTTAACTACACTATACATCAGGGCTATTCAATTGGGGCGGGCCAAATCCGGCCCCGGGGTGATATTTACTGGCCCTTTGAGTATAATGTTAAAAAGTAATCAATTTTTTTTTTTTAAGATTTTTTTTTTTTTTTTTTTGTGCCATAGTGCCTTTATTCCAGAGAGGGTGTTACATTGAGAGATAGAGGGGTAGACAATGCCTGAAAACTTCGACGGGCTCGGGTTTCGAACCCACCTACTATACTGTAGTGACAACTCCTGTCATTGATTGCATCTCTGCGTGAATGATTAGATCATTTCACCTAAATGAAATCAAATGAAACATGTAGGCCTACTGAGTTCTGAACTTGCCATTTAGATCTATAAAGGCCTTGGAGCTATGTTGTTTGATTGAATTAAACACAATATATGCACTCCACAATGCTGTTGTAGTATTTACTGTATCTGAAGCTCTTAAATATGATTGCTCATATTTCAAGCCATCTTTTTCCCGGCCCCTTGCTTTGGATCATTTTCATCAACCGGCCCCCATTCCAAACTAATTGAATAGCCCTGCTATACATGTTAAATGAAAATAAGCAACAACTCTCTGTGTAGCACATCAGATATAATAGTTAATGACGGGTATGGCAAAGGCCAGAAAGTTGATAGAGAAGCAGCCGCGCCGAGATTGCAAAGTGACTCGAACGCAGCCATGCAAATACATAAATATAAACGTCATGCAACATAAACCAGACATATGATGATAAATACTATTCTTCGTCGCCTAAAACTGCAAAACCACTCTTGTTCTTCCTGGTTTAAAGTCAAATGGTCTCTCTTCTTCCTTAAAGTGGACCTCTCATGCTATATTTGAATAATATAGTGTAGGACCATACCTATATAAGGCATATTTATACTTTTTTTTTTTCAAAATACCAAACAGATCATGCATTTTAGCCATGCCTCATTTTGCTCAATTTGACATTTTTTAGATCTGTTTTAGCAAGGGTTGATTCTGTGAGCAACAGCACCATCTAGAGGCCTGGCATATGTACTACAACGTCTCCAGCGCTTTCGAACGGCAATGCCGTGGTTGTCTCCTCCTGATTGGTGGAGTTGGCCCAATAGCCGTAGCGCCACTGTCCTGACGTCAGGACAGTGTTCAAATCTGGATCAGTTTTTATCAGATCCGTTGCAGCCCCTTTTTTAGAGATTTGGGTATGGAGGAAAATAGAGAGGGTTGTGTTTTCTGACACTTGGTGAGTTCCCTGGAACACCGGGGACACATATTCATGTATAAAAGACGTACAAAAGTGCATTTTGCATGATAGGTCTGTTATGTATGTGTCACATCAGGTGTGACTGTGCCTTTAAGATGGCACCGGGAGTTTGGGGATGTGTGAACCGGATACAGTTGGTTGTTGTTGTGTTGTCATGGCAGCGTGTGCAATAACGTGTTGAATAAACGGCTAACCTAAATGTCGTAGTCCATAGTCTAAATATATACAACATTGGTGACGAGGATTATGGATTCTCTACTCTCACTTCTCTCCCCGTTCCTCGCACTGCCGGGCGAACCGCCGATTCCGTGGGTTCGCTGGCTTGAGTCCTTCGAAACGTTCATAGTAGCCGCGGGGCTAGCTGAAGCTAACGACGACAGGAAGAAAGCCCTGCTGATACACACGCTGGGCAGCGAGGGACAGCGGATTTTTCGGACTCTCGGACCTGCTCCGAAATATGCGGACTGTGTTACACTGCTCACTGGACACTTTGCTGCTCCACAAAATGTTATGCTCCGGCGGATTGTTTTTCGGCAACGCCGGCAACAGGCGGGTGAGGCCGTCCACCATTACGTGGCTGATCTGAGGGGACTAGCCAGCCTCTGTAAATTCGGGGCGCTGGAAGATGAACTAATACGGGATCAGCTGGCTGAGCACACTAACAGCTCGAAGCTCAGAGAAAAGTTGCTAATGATGACAGACCAGCTCACAACAAGAGCAGTGGAGGTAGCTTTCCAGCTTGAGTCAGCAGCAGCCTTAGCATCACAGCTAGCTCCCTCCTCCAGTTCTTTTCCCCACAGACCCATGCTACTAACTCAAACGGTGGCGCTACCCATGGAGCCTCCCGGGGAGGTTTTCCCTGAGGACAACTTTGATGTGAACTTTGCAGCACGCCAGGGTACGGCAGCACGCCGGGCCTGAGGTAATTGTGGCTCATCATCGCACCAGAGTCGAGCTCCAAACTGCCCTGCCAAAGGACAGAGGTGTAAACGCTGTGGCAGACGAGTCTGTCGCTCTGTTCCTGCAACCGACAGCCCACCTCCACGTACGCCTGGGCCGCACGCACCGACGACCATCCACTCAGTGGCCGCCATCTCCCGACCGCTAAAGTGCTGCACGGTGGAGCTGGATGGGGTCTGCCTCCCGCTGCTGCTGGATACGGGGGCCTCCAAGTCGCTCCTGAATGTTTCCACGGTCCGGCGTCTCTTTCCGCTCCGAACACTGACCGCCGACGCCGAGGTTCTGTATGGGTATGGACACTCTAAAATTGGAATGGCGGGCACAATCACCTTTGCTGTGCGTTACGGGACTAAGGCTCTCCACGCATTCCCCTTTCAAGTGTCTCACCAGCGGGCCAAGCTCATGGGTTTTGACTTGTTTTGTGAGTTGGGTTTCACCCTTGTGGACAATTCTGGGGCCGCCATCTTGTCTGTTGGCTCGCCGTGGCATCAGCGCTGGCCAGCTCTGTTCAGTGGTTTGGGCTGCCTCACCGCCTTAGACCACCAGCCCCTCCTCAAGCCTGAGGTACACCCCGTGATTCAGCCCATACGCCGCCTGCCTCTCGCCCTGCGCGACGACGTCACCGCCGAGCTGCAAAAACTCTTGGACGCGGGCATCATCGAACGGATTGATGCTTCCCCGTGGATTTCAAACCTGGTGGTGGTAAAGAAGAAGTCAGGGGGCCTGCGCCCGTGCATCGACCTCAGGCCGGTGAACAAGGCCGTGATACCTGACAGGTATCCGCTGCCCACAGTGGAGGAGCTAGCCGCACAATTCTACGGCTCTTCTATGTTCACAAAACTAGACCTTCGCCAAGGCTACCTGCAGGTTCCGCTGCACCCTGACAGCCGCAGCCTTACAGCTTTCGTGACGCATGTCGGAGTGTTTCGCTACACCCGCATGCCCTTCGGCCTCAGCTCGGCCCCCAGCTGTTTTCAAAAAATCATGACCACCATCTTCGCCGGCATCCCGGGCGTGGTCGTCTTCCTGGACGACATAGTGGTTCATGGTGCAACACCAGCCGTTCATGACGAATGCCTGGCGAGGGTGCTGGACGTCCTCGCCAGTCACAACCTCACACTCAATGGGGAAAAGTGCACCTTCGCCGTTCCAGCCATCGACTTCGTGGGGTTCCGCCTGACCGCCGACGGCCTCAGCCCGCTACACTCCAACGTAGAGGCGGTGCTGCGCCTGCCTGAGCCGTCCTGTCCAGCTCAGATCTCTTCGTTTCTGGGGATGACGGCCTACTACCTGCGCTTCCTTCCTCAGTACTCCTCGACCACCTCCCCACTACGCGAACTCCTGAAACAGGACGCAGTCTGGGAGTGGACCCCGGCCTGCTCTGCCGCTGTTCGCCAGCTCAAGACGCAGCTCACCTCAACGCCGGTGCTCGCATTCTTTGACCTGGCGAGCCCCACGTTCGTGACCTGTGACGCGTCCAATACGGCAATAGGGGCGGTGCTGTCCCAGATCCAGGGGGGCACAGAACGCCCAGTGGCGTTCGCCTCTCGGTCCCTCAACTCGGCCGAACAGAAATACTCGGTGGGGGAGCGGGAGGCGCTGGCCTGCGTCTGGGCGTGCGAGCGGTGGCATATGTACGTGTATGGGCGACATTTTACGTTGCGTACTGACCACCAGGCTCTTACAGTCCTGCTTGCTACATCGGGGTCGGGGCACAAACCGCTGAGGATCTACCGCTGGTCAGAGAGGCTCCTGCCGTATGACTTCACCACAGTGTTTACTCCCGGCAGGGAGAATGTGGTGGCTGACCTGCTCTCCCGCGCCACCCCCACCCCAGCGCCCGGCGCGGGCCCTGACGCAACAGAGTCAGAGCTCATACTCATGCTCCACGCCCCACTTCAGGCCGCGGTTTCCCTGGAGGACCTTCGGCTCGCGTCGGAGGAGGACCCCACGCTCTCCCGGCTCCGCACTTACATCCGGGAGGGATGGCCTGCGAAGTTCCCGGAGGAGCAGGCGTCTTTTCATCGGGTCAAGGACGAGCTGACCTGCTGGAACGGTGTCTGCGTGGCCCGGGGCCTCCGCACGTTCGTCCCCATCAACCTCAGGGCACGCGTATTGGCTATGGCGCACGAGGGCCACCTGGGTATCGTGAAGGTGAAACAGCGCTGCAGGGATTTGGTGTGGTGGCCGGGCATAGATCGAGATATAGAGACAATGGTGAAGGAGTGCACGGCCTGCCTGGTCAGTGGCAAAACTGGCCCGCCACCCCCCACCGGCCCTGCAGCCCTTGCAGTGGCCGCGCGCGCCTTGGGAGCACATGCAGCTGGACATCTGTGGGGAGCTCCATGGCGTCCTGCACCACCAACGCTTCCTCCTGGTGGCCTACGACCTCCATTCGAAATGGCCAGAGGTGGTCGCCACAGGGTCCGTAACGGCTCGGGTGGTCACAGACTTCCTCTCCTCTCTGTTTGCTCGTGGGGCAGTCCTAATGCCATCACTACAGATAACGGCCCACAGTTTGTCTCAGCTGAGTTCGCCACCTTTGTGGAAGAGAGGGGGATTAAACACATCCGTACAGCTTTCTACCACCCGCAAGCAAATGGGGGGGTGGAAAGGTTCAATCAAACCCTAAAGAACGGGATCAGAGCACACCTGGCAGATGGTCTTCCGTTCTCAGCCGCGCTGCTCCGCACCCTGCTTCACTACCGGGCGACACCGCATTCAACTACCGGCAGCTCCCCAGCCCTCTTGATGATGGGCCGTGAGCTCCAGCTCCCTTTGGATCGGTTACGGGCCCCGGCGGCCGTCACGCCAACAGCCGCACCCTGCCAGAGCGCCAGGGTCGCAGAGGCTCAGCGCCGCATGAAGCAGCGGTTCAACAAGAGACGGAGGGTGAGAGCGCCTCCCTTCACAGTGGGGGATTGGGTCAGGATTCACCGTCCTAACCGGGACCACAAGCTGCTATCCTTCTGGACGGCGCCGATGAAGGTCACCGCTCAACTGGGGTCAGCCACCTTTCGTCTGGCCGACGGATCACGGTGGCATGCAAGCCGGCTTCGGAAGGTGGCACCGCCCCCCATCGTGGACCCATGGCCCAGGGAGGACGGGGACTTTGCTTTTCCTGATGAGCTGTTGCAGGGTCCAGCCGGGTTCCCACCTGAGCCGGTTGAGCCAGTGGTTCGTCCTGAAGCTCATCCGGCCCGTGTCCGGGTCAGACCAAGATACTTGGAGGACTATATTGTGAGCTTGTGATTCTCAGGGGTAATGTTCAGAGCATAGTCTGTTGCGTGGCAGAATAATCCACATGGCTATGCTGGTGACTGGCAGTCTACCCAGTTCATCTAGAGTAGATAGCTCAAAGTTAATTGGGTTCCTTGTGGGGGGGGGTAAATGTTATGTATGTGTCACATCAGGTGTGACTGTGCCTTTAAGATGGCACCGGGAGTTTGGGGATGTGTGAACCGGATACAGTTGGTTGTTGTTGTGTTGTCATGGCAGCGTGTGCAATAACGTGTTGAATAAACGGTCAACCTAAATGTCGTAGTCCATAGTCTAAATATATACAACAAGGTCCCCTTTAATGTTCACAACTCTCTTTCTGTTACAACCTCTGCTGCAGCTTTGACGTATTGATTCTTGTGTACCTTGTGTAATTTTGACTTTTATTCACAATTCGCACTTTTTTTTTTATTCCAAAGCAAATCATCATTATTGTTGTTTATCAGTGACACATAATGCAAAGACATTTCATGTTTTTTAATTTGTTATTATCTGAATGACTATACTCTACCCTTATTTATTTGCACCATAACTGGTTATCTCTGTACTTAGTTATTAGTTTGAACATTTTTCATAATATCACTTAAGAGTTTGTCCAAATGTACAATGACATTATCACCAATATCCACTGTAAAACAAACCCCTGTAGTTAACTTACATAATCATCCAGTAGTATGCCAACAAGTACTGAGATTACTTCTTTACAACACACTCTGAATTCTCTTTTAAATACAAAAATGTGAAGCTACTAGCAAAGGTGGTTAAAGCTTCTGTAAGTTTATATAGATCTGCTGAATCATATCAGAGTGTTGTTGGGGTCATGTCCCCTTTATAATATAAAACATTAGCATTTGTACAAAACTCGTTGGTTTATTCTTTCATATGGCAGTGGGATTCTGGGCCCTTGCAGGTTATTTATAACATAAACGTAAGATTCTACGATGAGAGACACTATATTATACTAGACCCAGTAATGTCTGCAAGCGGATGATTGCATGCACTCCAAATATACCACTATCTAAAAGAGAACATTAAAAGCATAGTTTAGCCAGAAGGGAGAAGATGTGGTTAGGGTACAGAATAGCACTTCCCTCTATACTGTGAGAACTGCTCTTCACCAAGAGGACTGTCTTATTTAAAAATAAATGGCGCAACATTAATTTCTCATATGACTTATGACTCATTTATTTTGAATAGAAAATAAAATTAGTACATCTCTAAGACACAAAACTAGGACATGATTTCAAGTTTAAATAATAGAATTTAAAAGCAGGCAGCCGATATTATAATTGCAAAAGCAGAGAAAAGACACTTTTAGGAATTGCAATTACAGTTTTTAAAAAGTGAACATTAATCCTAAATCTGAGACATGACGTGACTCCAGATATCTACATGAGAGTCCAACCCCTCGCCCACCTGGAACTCCACATTTGAATTTAGGCTGAAAATGAGAAATGCAAGTTGTTCCTGTTTTTTTCATCATCGTTTTGTGGGACTAGATGTGGAGTTATGCCAATCTCTTCTCACATATCCATCGATTTGTGTCACTGCAATAACTATCTATCCAGCTGTTTCTTACATCTTCGTGAATTATTTCTGGGCAGTCTTCGTCCATCTTCCAATGTCCATTTGGCTTACCAGTAGCTGAAACCCCCAAAGACAACATAATAATACATTTTAACCTGACATCAACTCAAAATGCTTTTTTGAGATTGATAGAGATAGAAAAATAAATGTCTATCCTATGTTTGGTTTGTTATCTGACATGAAATAAGCTTTTAAAGGACAAAATGTATGACATAAAGCTGCAGAGCGAGTGTCTGTCACAGCTCACCTTGACAATAGAAAAGTGAAATAATGAGTGAACCTTGTGGTCAGCGGGGTCCCATCGACCCACTTCCATCTGCCCTCTGTCTCTCGATCAGTGAGTCCAATCCACACCTTCTTACGAAAACTTGCTATGTATTCCTTGTCGTGGGGAGAAAAACGCACAATCACAACCACAACCACAATAGCCGCGTTCACATCGGAGTACTTTTCCCTGTACTTTTCGCGTTTAGTTCCGTTAGTACCCCTTATGTCGCTTTCACACCAAAAAGAGTACTGAGTGCCGGGAACTTTTACCCCCATTTTTAGTGCCTGCTGAGAGATGGTACTTTCCTGGGGGAAAAAAGTGCCCCAGTTCTGATTGGCTGGGCGAATTACAAACCACGCCCCGTAAAACTCTGAAATGTTTTGTAGAGCCGCCATTTTATTATCCTCGACATTAGCATTATTAGCATTAGTATTCGCCCAGCGCACAAACGCAGAGAGACTACAGTAACTTATGGCAACACAAAATAAAACATTGGAGCGGTGGAGATGAGGAGGGTATCGGCGTTCTAGCGATTTACTCGGAAGGCTTCAGTAGAAGCTGCTGGGAGTCCCAGTCTCTCTATATGGCGCTGGCCAGCATGTGTAGTTCTGGGGGGGCGTTCGTTCCATTTCAAAGAGCTGTTTGGCGCTCGGCGTAACCTTGGCGCACTGCCACTCCAACATCCAATCCCAGAGTTTGAAGATTAATCACGGGGTTTGTCAACGGGACTGTAGTCCCAAACGATAGCTGGGGATTATGGGTAGTGTAGTGTCTTCGGCCATCCTAAACTCTGATTTTTTTTTCGGATTTCATATCGCATTAACACCATATCCCGACGTGCATTGCGGCTAAAACATCCAATCAGCGAGCTGAGGATCTTTCCTACGTCACTTTACAGCCCCGCCCACTTTTGGGGAAACCAGCTGTCATTTGAACGGCGATCAAGCCTGAAGCCACAGAGCTCTTCTGTTGTATACTGTCCTTTCTTCGTAGAGGAAGTACAGAAACACGTAACTCTGGATTTGTTTTAATGTTTGAGGTGCAATAAACGACACAGCAGCTTTTTGGCATGTTAAAACTATTATTTTCTGCCTCGCAGCTGGCGAAATTACAGCCTCGCCTACTGATTTTAATGTAACCATAGGATATCGAGCCCGATCGTCGATTTCAAATGTGTGCTCTAAAATGATATTTATAAATGACTATTATCATTATTATAAGCAAGACAATAAATGGCAAAGATATGTAGAAAATAAACGTATTTGAGATAAGTTCATAACAAACGTAATGTGGGAGAAAATATGTTTCTAGAAGATATGTAGAAAATAAACGTATTTGAGATAAGTTCATAACAAACGTAACGTGGGAGAAAATATGTTTCTAGAAGATATGTAGAAAATAAACGTATTAGAGATAAGTTCATAACAAACGTAATGTGGGAGAAAATATGTTTCTAGAAGATATGTAGAAAATAAACGTATTTGAGATACGTTCATAACAAACGTAACGTGGGAAAACATATGTTTCTAGAAGATATGTAGAAAATAAACGTATTTGAGATACGTTCATAACCAACGTAACGTGGGAGAAAATACGTTTCTAGCTAAACGTAATTGAGAATGCAGTTTAGTTCTGTGGGAACGTAATTTTTAGGAGACAGGGTTGCAGGAGGAGAAGAGGTGCAAAATTCCGGCGGAATAATAATAATTTTGTCCATAGAATAACATATAGTTGGAATGCTGTATCAGCATTCCCACTAAATAACCATCAACATCAACCACCTCCACCCGTCCCTCAACCCTAAGACCACCGTCATTTTTGTTCACACCCTGGTCACTTCCCGCATTGACTACTGCAACTCCCTTCTCTTTGGTCTCCCTCTCAAATCCATCCACAGACTTCAAATGGTTCAGAACTCTGCCGCCCGCATCATCACCAGAACCCCCTCCATTAACCACATCACTCCTGTTCTTCAGCAACTTCACTGGCTCCCCGTCAAATCCTGTATCGTTTTTTAAGATTCTGCTCCTCGCCTTCAAGGGCCATCCATAACCTCACTCCTCTGTACCTCTCCAACCTCCTGCACATTAACACACCCCATCCGCACACTCAGGTCTTCTGCTTCCCTCAACCTCCCACCACCTCACTGCACCCCCCTTCCGTTTAACCACCATGGGGTCTAGAGCCTTCAGCCACTCTGCACCCTGCCTCTGGAACTCCCTCCCATCTGACATCCGCAATACTGACTCTCTCCCCATTTTCAAATCACACCTCAAAACATATCTCTTCACACTCGCATATCCACCCTGATCATTATCCATCACACATCCTCTGTTTTTATTTATTTGGTTATTTGATTGATTTATATACTGCATTGTCTTGTTTATGTTTCTTATGCTGGTGTTCTCTATTGTGTATCTTGTTTTTTGTGTGGTTTGTACGGTGACCTTGAGAGCCTTGAAAGACGCCTATATAAAATAAATGAATTATTATTATTATTATTATAAACCATAAAGAGACAAACTCAGAACATCAATAAACATGCATGCTGACCGACGGGCAGCGGCTAGTCAGTTAGCATGCTTATCTCTGCAGAACAACATATAGATGTTTTTAAAGTTACGTCAACATCCTAAGCTCTTCACATTCTGTTGATAATGATAGTTCATTTTTTTTACGTTTTAAATTTAAATTACTTATCTTACACATTTAAACAGAGGATATGATACAGCTGTTGTTGATAACGGTGATCACAATATTTATTTTCTTCACAAATATACGTAACTGAACCTAACATATCCTGTATAACTGATATGGTTCTGTTGAAAATAATGACAGCCTCTCCATTCAACAGGACAGTTTAGCAGAATGAATTTCCTAAAAACATGATATGGTGTTGGAATAAGAAAAGGAAACATGGATCCATACATTATCATTGATAGATTAACATAATATACAATGGGAATTCAATTCTATTTTAGATCTGGAGGCAAAATTGAAAATGACAGTTTCACAGCAAAACTCCCTGACTGAGGAGAGAGACAAGTTGAAGAGAATCAACCTCGGTAAGTATTAAGATGAAACTACTGCAATAATCAGGTTTTTGATCGGAAGGGGTATAAGGTATACTACATTGGTGGTGTATATGAAAGAAATAAAGGTGTATTTTCTCAGGCAGAACACGGAAGTGACACAAAGAAAACACGATTTGAACAACAGCCACAAAACAAAGAGCCAAGGCGTTTTCAACAACATCTGTTTCATTTCCTCTTCTTAAATGTGTAAGATAAGCCATCATTTATCATTAAAACGTAAAAAAAGAGAACTAACATTATCAGCAGAATGTGAATAGTATTGACGTGTCTTCAAAGACGTCTATGTGTTGTGTTGCAGAGATATCTACGGAAATTAGAATGCTAACTGACTAGCCCCGCTGTTTCTTGATGTTCTGAGTTTGTATCTTTATGGTTTATTGCACCTACAATATTGTATGTTGCTTGGGATAAAAGCCTCAGATAACTAAAAAATAATATATTGTTACCTTATGTGATATTTAGAAGTGAATAAGTATTATTTACCCCTTCAGATCAAACCCCTGATTATTGCAGAAGTCTCATCTCAATACTTACCAAGGTTGATTCTCTTCAACTGGTCTCGTTCTTCAGTCAGGGAGTTTTGCTCTGAAACTTCAATTTTAGTGAAGAGGTTACCAACAAAATGTGATTATGTGCCCTAATAAACATATGATTTAGTTTAAAAACTAAATGTCTGAGCTGGCTTTGTTGAAAATAAAGCACACATTATTGTTCAGTAAAAGAAAATGTCTACAGGGATACATTTCTGGAAAGCTATCAAGGTAACTAGAGTTTCATACTCAAACAAGTTGTTTACCATTTGCACTTAAAGTAAGAGACACAAATTACGAAGACTTAAAAATAACAAAACGCAGGGAAATATTGAGAGCAGCTTGTAGAAAATACAGGAGCTCAATGATTCATTATAGTTGAATAGTTGACTTTATCATTGTACATACCATCCTTCACAGTTCTCTTCAGCTCATCTCTCTCCTCAGTCAGGTTTTTGCTACTGGCCTCCAGATCTAAAACAGAATTCCCATTGTATATATTATTTATGTTAATCTATCAATGATAATGTATGGGTCTATGTTTCCTTTGCTTAATCTAACACCATATGATGTGTTTTCAAGGAATTCTTTCAATTAAACGGTCACGTCGAATGGAGAAGTTGTCATTATTTCCAACAGGACCAGATGAGTTACACAGTATGTTAGTTCAGTTAGTGATTTGTGAAGAATTTGTGTTCCCTCTTACAGCCTTAACACAAAGAGCTGAGGCGTTATCTACATCAGATGTATCATTTCCTCTTCTTAAATGTTTAAAATAAGCCAAAATTAAAATATAAAACATAAAAAAATGAACTATCATCAACAGAATGTGAAGAGCCAACAGTGTTGACATTACTTCAAAGACGGCGATGTTTTGTGTTTCAGAGATATCTACGGAGATTAGCATGCTAACTGACAGGCAGCGGCTAGTACGTTAGCATGCTCACTGATCTGCATGTTTCTTGATGTTCTGAGTTTGTATCTTTATGGTTTATTGCACTTAATGTAAGTTACTTTGGATAAAAGCCTCAGATAAATTAAATGTAATCAATTGTAATATAAGGTGATATTTAGTACTGTACAGTATACCCCTTCAGAACAGTTTCATCTTAATACTTACCAAAGATGATTCTCTTCAACTCGTCTCTCTCTTTAGTCAGGGAGGTTTGCTCTGAAACTGTCATTTTCAGTTGAGAGGTTACCAACAAAAATGTATTATTTCCAAGCTGATTTTCTTTAAAATCATCCCAGCATTAAAATTATTGAGTACAAAGAATTGAATGGACATTTTCTCTGATTAAACGTGTTGAACGGGATATTGATTGAGTCAAATGTGCAAATTAAGTTTTATATACATTTAAGGGTCATATTGTTCACCATAATGAACAGTGATATGTTTCTCGAAATAATTGAGGGCTAGTGATCCTCATATCTTGTAAGATAATCATCTAAACAAGGTCGTTAACCACTTGCACTATCTGGCTACAGAAGTGAGAGTCACAAATTAAGAAGACTTACAGAGAGTGAGACGCAGGGAAATGTTGAGAGCAGCTTGTAGGATACACAGGAGTCCCAAACTCACAACAAGCAGTCTGTTCATTTTCATTCCTGTGTGTAAAACACCAGATTAAACTTTTCACTTAATTACATTAAAGTACATTCTGTGAGGTATATAAAAAGTCTAACCCTGTCCAGGCTATTTCGGTAGTAATGTTGGGCATTTAAACATGGGATTAATGGAGAATGACTCACTTTTGGAGCCAGCCTCAAGTGGCTGTTTAAATAACTTCATACTAAGAATGACATTAGTCAACATTTCATTTATATACCATCTATTAATGTGTGAAATTCTGAAGAAATGTATAAAGTATAACGATGAAAAGGGAGCATACTGTACTTTGTTGACGTTAACATTGAATGTAAAGCAAACATCACATTATAAACACACACAGCTAAGATGAAGTTCACAAAAATAAAACAATAGCAAAGCAAAATGTAAAAAAATGCAAAAGTGGTTTACACACATTTTTAGATAAAAGTGACATTTTATATTTATATAGATAATATTATAAATGTACTTGTCACTGAGATTGAGCAGATTTTGTCTTCTAAAAATCTATATACTTTGTATGAACTTAAAGGTGGGGTAGGTAAGTTCGAGAAACCGACTCGAGATCGCTAAAATTTGAAAATACACAGCCGGAAAAAATCTGCCACTTCCTTACAGAGCCCCTCCTCCAACACACACGAACGCGCACATGACCAATGAGGGCACGAGATAAGCTTGTGCACAGATGGAAGGCTGACAGGCAGGTAGGCCATCCAGTTATTTTAGCCGGGCCGGCTAAAATGATTGGTCGTGCTTTTTACAGTACTACGGCTTCCACAGATTAATTTTTTTATGGATTTTTTGTCAAAGCACTTAAGATATTCATTGCTATCGGGATGTTAAGAGCATTCCATGGAATATAACAAAAAGTGTATCTCGAGCCGGTTTCTCAAACTTACCTACCCCACCTTTAAAGTGGACCTATCATGCTATATTATAATAATATAGTGTAGGACCATACCTATATAAGGGATATTTATACTTTTTTTTTTTCAAAATACCAAACAGATCATGCATTTTAGCCATGCCTCATTTCGCTCAATTTGAAAAAGATTTGCTCTGTTTTTGCAAGGGCTGATTCTGTGAGAACAGCACCACCTACAGGCCTGGCATATGTACTACAGCGTCTCCAGCGCTTTCGAACTCAATGGCCGTGGCTGTCTCCTCCTGATTGGTGGAGTTGGCCCAATAGCCGTAGCGCCACTTTCCTGACGTCAGGACAGTGTTCAAATCTGGATCAGTTTTTATCAGATCCGTTGCAGCCCCTGTTTTAGAGATTTGGGTATGGAGGAAAATAGAGAGGGGTTGTGTTTTCTGACACTTGGTGAGTTCCCTGGAACACCGGGGAGACATATTCATGTATAAAAGACGAACAAAAGTGCATTTTGCATGATAGGTCCCCTTTAAGGTTTGAAATTGAATATAAAAGACAAGCTGTGCTTTACACATTGTTGTTAATGTTTTTTTTTTTGACTATGATTTCTGTCTTATCAGAGTGTCTTCTTAAATGGCACTTATTTCTAAACATATTCTTGTATTTAATGATTCTCTCAACTTCATCTCTCTCTTTCACACTCTCTTCTTCCTCATTTTTGAGTAATTTGCCTTTGTTCCTGAACTCATAACTTTCTGCTTTGCTGTAACTTTTGCAGATCCTTGGGTACCTTGGGTAACTGCAGCATCATATGAGTTTCTACTACTTGTAAAAAACTTTCCAAACAATGTAAACCATTTAAAAACCTACATTGACTTTAAACCCCCTTTAAAGTCAATGGAGGTTTATTCTGTACAGTGTTTAGGTGTTTAAGTGCTGCCTGAAAAGGTAGACTTTGGAACGCATTTAAACAAAGTCACAATTAGTAGTAACTAAGGAGTATTGGTGTAACATGTACGTATTTTTGCGGTATATGTATTATTTCATGTGTATTTTATTAGGGTTTTACTTTGAAAGCAATATATGTAAATACCAACTAGGGACATGGGTTGAATATTAGCAACAACTATAAACTCTCTGTTCATCACATCAGTTTCATGCTCATAATTGAAACTATGTTAAATTGCATGCCAGTAAGACAAGCTGAACATGTTTTTTTCAGAGCAGCCACAGTTAAGGTTTGTGAGATTCTCAGATGCTGTTAAATGTTTACACTTAATTGTGAAATATAAACTTCCTCTTCAAAATGAATGTGGCAGGAATGACATCCCTGAGGCCGTGGGCAAAATTCTCCTAATTACAGTTGTTTTCAATTGCTAAAACACATTTTTGACAACAGGGCTCATTTTCTCAAAACACTTAACACAATTCTAAAAACCACACACCCAAAGTGCAAAACACCTCGTTTTTCTTGCAAAATGAGGAACTGCACCCAAAACTACATCAACACTTCACCAAATGACACAAACTTCACTTATAGTACAAGACACTTTGTCCAACCAACTACACAAAGTAGTGCTTTATCTAAAGCACACTCAAGTCTACACAAATATGTCCAGAGACAAAAATATACCGTTGTTATACTTTATTTTCTCAGAAAAAATTGGTGCAACCTTCATGCAGAACAAATAGTAACAGTTGTGCAAACAAAAATGATGCCTCAAACACAGTAAAATGTAAAGGAAAACTTTTAAACAAAAAAACAGAGGAGAGAAAAGTGCTTCGGGTGCATCTCGCCGCCTAGCTGGGTCTGGCCACAGCACCTCATCCACATCACAAGCAATATCTTCCCTGGCTAAACATCGAGAGAAGAAGCGTCTTGAGTGTTGTCCCTGGATAGCACTCACATCATTGTCATCACAAACATGTGCAGAAACACCAATATTCTGTTGAAACAAAACATTTGTATTTCTCTCCACAACAAAATGTATGCACAGCAAACACAGTTGCAGTTGTGTGAACCAAAAGTATGCTCTCTATCGGATACAGTAAATGGAAAAGACAGCTTTAACCGTTATGCTGCAAATAAAGTCTTCAACTGACTTCAGTTCATCCTCCCTCTCACTCTTATCTTCCCTCTACCTCTTCCTCTTGCTGCTATCCATATATCCATGTGTAAAAAGGTATTATGTGGAGCCTTGTTGCTTACATCCTGATTGATGAGTCAACAATAAAACATTTCCGTGTTATGGTCATTTGGCATGTGTATTTGTTGATTGGTTCATGTGTGTAGCATTTTTAATGGCAGTGTTTTGAAAATGGCAAACAAGTGAAAATGTGTGATTTCTGTGTCTTACTTAGAGAACCGTGTGCAGTGTTTAGCAAAAAGGGCCAAGTTGAATTGCAAATTGGGTGCAGAGCTGAAAATGTGTTTAGAGTTTTGGAGATTTGAGCTCAGGTTTTGCTCTTTGAGCGAGAGTTTAAATAATTAGGCTTTATGTGAGATTTGTGTGTGTTAGCAACTGAAAACAACTGTAAAGGAGACCTTTCTGCCTGACCTGTGAGCAATGAGAACGATTTAATGTTGCCACACTTGACACCCCAGTTATTCTACTTTAATCCTCAGCCCTTTAAAACAGTTTGCTCCCTCTGTCAGACATACCACAATACGGTACGTTTCTCCACTTTTTACTACATCTTCTCATGGAAGTTGTAAACATTGAAACTTGCTTCAATGCAAGGGTTAGGCAGGCTCTTTGTGGGCGCACCTATAGGGTTGCTCGGCTGTGTGTCGAGATCTCTGTGGGATATTTTCCAGCATGGCTTTGGGAAACATGTTGTTGCTAGGGTGCCCTAAGCCGTGTCTTAGTTTACAGTTTGTAATATATCTTTCCCATTCAGCTATTGAGTTATCTTATATTAAACTATTGCACTGAAACTTAATTGGCTGATGAATACATTTCTCACACTAAAGGATAACCTGTATCAGCTTCATGTATGTGACAAATTCTTATTTTAAGTAAGTTGTAATCATTAAAAAGTCATCCTAAGACAAAGCAAAGGTGATCTAGCATTGGACTAATCAGCCACCAAATCGGACAAAATCCTGTTTACACATTTTTACTCATTTTTAAATACAATTATTTCTATTGGTAAATCTTTTATCTTTATTATTGAAGATGGTATAATGTGCTGTACAAGTACAAATGCTTGACAGGGTATGTAAATGCTTCCCCTTCACCATATAAGTGGGTGCTTACAGTATGTGTTTTTATGCTGAGGACACGCAGCTGTGTCTCTCTTTAAGTAACCAACATAAGATACACAATTCATAGCTTCCTTATTTGATACAAAATACTCATGCCAATATGCAGACCTATTTCAAAAGACAGTTTTTACTGCAGTCATCATTCCTGTTAATACAGGCTCTTTCTTCTTTTAATGCATTCTATGTAAGCGATGGGGAACAAAATTCAAATTGTTTCTTCTGCAACTTCCCTTTACTTTACCCAAATAGTGTTTCTGTGCAGAGTTTCAGTTTAGGGCTGCTAACACAAAGGGGATATTAGCTGCAGAATACTAAAACTAAACTGCTACCGATAATCATTAGGAGGAGTGTGCCCTTTTCTCCCATTACTTAGTTTGAAATCACATTAGGAGGCAAGTTTTAAGGGTAATTATGAACAGGACAAACTTGTTTCAATTTACATTTACTGTAATGTCTTTCCTTTGCCTTTTTGTCACTAACCTTGAACGTTTTGTTAAAACCAAGCATAACAATTTACAAGCCTTATAAATGTCTAATTTGTTGGAAAGAATTTCAACATATTAGACAATAACAATAAAAGGTGAATAAAACCCTTAATATCTTGTAGAACAAGTGGGAATCTTTTTTGATAAATGTTATTGCAAAACCACAAATGAAGTAATATTTTACACTGCTTACATTTCTTATACATTAGACCTCATAATCATGAGTTCATCCCTGATAAAACAGCATCTTTGTGTAAGAGTTTTTTCCATTATTTAATGCTGTATTTTGTTGAAAATACCTCCTTTTAAAAAACAAGTAACACAAACATTACCACAGTTTCCATTTGAGTTATACAAGAGGTGTTATGTTATTTTAACATTAAATACAACAAAATCACATATGGGTGTCTACTGCACGGTGACGGTAAAATGATTAACACGGCTTCTTTTTTAACACAGCGCATCAAATTACAAGTTCCCACCATTAGATTATTTATTGGAGATAAAATAAATAAATTAAATTGAATTATTGAGAAAGTGCTGCAGTTTATGGTTCACTATTGTTTGTGTTGGATGTCATTAATGCTGCACTGCACATAGTCAAAGTCCAGGTATTATTTAGAGGGCTGAAGTGTTTTACTGCCACCTGCTGGATGTATAAATAAATGGCGTGGTGTGTTTTCACTTAAAGTGGACATATCATGCTATATTTTAATAATATAGTGTAGGGCCATACCTATATAAGGCATATTTATACTTTTTTTTTTTCAAAATACCAAACAGATCATGCATTTTAGCCATGCCTCATTTCGCTCAATTTGCACTTTTTTAGCCCTGTTTTTGCAAGGGCTGATTATGTGAGAACAGCACCACCTACAGGCCTGGCATATGTACTACAGCGTCTCCAGCGCTTTCGAACGGCAATGGCCGTGGCTGTCTCCTCCTGATTGGTGGAGTTGGCCCAATAGCCGTAGCGCCACCGTCCTGACGTCAGGACAGTGTTCAAATCTGGATCAGTTTTGATCAGATCCGTTGCAGGCCCTTTTTTAGAGATTTGGGTATGGAGGAAAATAGAGAGGGTTGTGTTTTCGGACACTTGGTGAGTTCCCTGGAACACCCGGGACACATATTCATGTATAAAAGACGTACAAAAGTGCATTTTGCATGATAGGTCCCATTTAAAGGACACCTATCATGCTATATTTGAACAATATATTCTAGGGCCATACCTATATAAAGTATATAAATATAGTTTTTTTTTCAAAATACCAAACAGATCCTGCATTTTAGCCATGCCTCATTTCGCTCCATTTGCTCTTTCCAGCACTGTTTTTGCAGGGGGCTGATTCTGTGAGCTGCAGCTGACCACGCCCCCCTGCAGGAGAGGGGAGCGTGCTCTGAACAGCTGCTGGGCTGTCAGAAGAGGGGGGAGATCTCCATCCTCCGTGTTTTATTATATTATTATATAGAGTCGTTATTCATTTGTTTTAAAGCTCAATAAATAACAAAGAAGACCTTTGACCGGCACTTTTCTAATTTTGTCCGGAAGATTTAAACTTTAACGGACATCTTGACCGGCGAAAGAAAACCTAACTGAAACTCTGCCGCATGGTCCCCTCGTTCCTTGGAAGAGGCGGAGAGGTGGGTGTTTGTCATCTGCTGGTGGACTAACCGGAGAGAATTACAGTGCTTGCCTCGACGGGGAGGGATTGCATTGAATTACAGCAGCGGGAGCAAACGCTTGCCTCGGGGAGGGAGAAAAAAAGCCACAGCGGAGAATAAACAGAAGGGCAACCATGGCAACCATGCGCGGGAAGTTTTCTTCGCTGCTTTTGTGGCAGACTACAGCGCCACTTACAGGCCTGGCATATGTACTACAGCGTCTCCAGCGCTTTCGAGCGGCAATGGCCGGCCGTGGCCCAACCCCACATTCCCCTGATAGGTGGAGAGTTGGCCCAATAGCCGTAGCGCCACCGTCCTGACGTCAGGACAGTGTTCAAATCTGGATCAGTTTTGATCAGATCCGTTGCAGCCCCGTTTTTAGAGATTTGGGTATGGAGGAAAATAGAGAGGGTTGTGTTTTCTGACACTTGGTGAGTTCCCTGGAACACCGGGGACACATATTCATGTATAAAAGACGTACAAAAGTGCATTTTGCATGATAGGTCCCCTTTAAAGGTAGGGTAGGTAAGAATGGAGAAACCAGCTCGAGTGCGCTAGAATTTGAAAGTATGCAGCCGAAAAAATCTGTCCCTTCCTTCAGAGTCCTTACAGAGCCCCTCCTCCAACACACACGAACGCGCACATGACCAATGAGGGCACGAGATAAGTTTGTGCACGAGATTGAAGGCTGACAGGCAGGTAGGCCATCCAGTTATTTTAGCCGGGCCTGCTCAGATGATTGGTCATGCTTTTTACAGCGCCACGGCTTCCACAGATTACATTTTTTTAATGTATTTATTGTCAAATCATTTAATGTATTCATTGCTATCGGGATGTTAAGAGCATTCCATGGAATATGACAAAAAGTGTTTCTGAAGTGAATTACCTACCCTACCTTTAACATTCTGCTTCAGTTTGAAGGTCCTGGTATCATGCATGCTGGCTCACTGTCAGGGTGTCATGGTTTAGGAGGACACATTAATTACTACGAGTCATTTTTAAAGCTAGGGTGGGTAATGTAAATATAAAAAAAGTGTCCTGTCTACCTAATTCAAGCAATATTGTTACAGTTTGTTTGCACATGGGTGGGATATGGTTACCCCCGTCCCTCCCTGTTGCTCAAAAGTATCTGTCGCCGGATGTGAGAGACATCATTGATCTTTCCCGATTTCTTCTTGATGTCCTCTGAACTTCTTCTCAGGCAACGCTGCGACTGGTTTCTGCGTTGAGAGTAGAGGAGACAGATTATTGATGGCATTTCTTTGCCACAGAAATGTAATCTTTCTTCCTCGGCACCTAACTCTTTAAACACTGAACATTTACACTTGTAATTACCTTGAAGTTTTCTCTGAAGATCATTTATTTCACTGGTCAGGTATATGATTTGTTTCTCTCTTTCTTCAGACAGGATGTTGTAACTTGTCTGTAGCTGATCTTTCTGTATTGTCAGGTTGTTGTAACTGTTTTGTAACAGGGCCATCTCCATTTTCCACTCCGAGTTGCTGTTAATTACTGTGTTTGACACATAAACAAATGCATAAAGAAACACTGACAACCAGTAAACTCCTTTTGTGTTTTATAAACAAGCTAACAAAGTACTCACAAAGGTAAACCAGAGGTATGAGTCCAGTCAGAAGGAATAGACGCAGAAAAACTTCAGCAGCTCTGCAGGAACTACGCTTCACCTCTTTAGCATCTGAAGGTAAAATGTAATGTTTACAATGTGCTTCTTTGTATTTCAGGTTCAAGTAAATTAAAGGATACAGAAAGTGCTTGGAAAGAGTACCACAAGTAAAAAGGGTTTGTGAGCAAAAGTCACACCTTGACTATATTAAACTAATATAGTCTTGTCCTGTTTGTGTGCCTGTGTGTAAAACAATGTAATATGTTTATTACCTGAGGGTGCAGTTCCAGGTCTGTGTGGCCCCTGATTAAGGATAGACACATTTTCATAAATATTTTCTGTTCATTTTGTCTCCCTTTTGCTCCGGCTGTGGTAAACCGATAATTCCTCTACATTCATAAAGATGGACATTTCACCCATGGTGTCCAGCTGTACTGAAGGTGCAGTTTGGTCCGTGCTGCCTGATGTCATCAAAGTCTGCAGCGTGTGCGTTTGACATTCATCACCCTCAACTGTGCACGGAAAGTAACTATCATTTCTATTTACGCATGTGTTTGCCACGTCATCAGGAAACTGAGGGCTGGTGGTTTGAAAGGTGTTAGGTGACCCTCAAACTACATGGTGGGGCTTTCTATTATCACAAAATGTTTTAATGTCACAGTTCACATCTATCTATGTATCTATCTATGTATCTATGTATCTATCTATGTATCTATCTATCTATCTAATATATATCTATCTATCTATCTATGTATCTATCGATCGATCGATCGATCGATCTATCTATCTATCTATCTATCTAGTATAGCTATCTATACCCATCCATCTATCTGTAGACTGAAAGATAGATGTGCTCAGAAGGTGAATATTTGTAGCTGCAGCACTGACAAAGTATTTGAAGTAAAGCTGCATGACAGCTGGTGGTTTATTATTATTTGAATAAAAAAAAAACAATACAGTAAACTGTTGTTTAATGCAATACCGAATACTTGACATTTTAACATTTAATTGATTCATTTATTGTGCCAGAGGATAGAAAATTAGTTGTATTCTCCTTCCCAGACATAATGCCAAGCAATCATTACACACATTTCAATTATTATCACATGATTATTTGTAAATATTGGCAACCATCCATTGAATTATCAGATGGGGTTTAGAGCATCTGCAGAAACAAGACTTTAAACATACATCTAGTTCAATAGGAATGATCTTAATTCAAACAGCTTAGGTTATTCCATTGCTTTCACTTTCAGTAATGGTATAAATACAAATAAGCCAGTGTAATAAATGTATTTTAAACAAACAGACATGTACATGCACTGAGAGTGCTGTTGAGGTCAAACGCGCTCAAAACATTTCCTTCCTTATTACAAAGCCACAAATCAGATATTCCTAAAGACTTTAAATCTGGTTTGCTTCTCTATCTGTATCTGCGCATGTGCCTCCTTGTCTGTTTTGAAGGTGGAGTTTATTTCATTATTATGTTGCGTTATATAGCTAACATCTTTTCACAGATCCAGAAGTTTTGATCTCCACATTGAATATCATTCCAGCTGTTCTCCAGGTCAAAAAACCTTATTTCTACACAGTCCTCCACATTGTCTTCAAAGCTGTTCGGCTCCTCGGGTCCCCAGTAGCTGAAACCAAAACACAAATCCTCTTTAACAACAAACATAACACAAGATGCATCTGATAAACTGGTTTAAATTGCACAATTAAATGTTCCCTTTGAATCATTTTAGATATATTTATTAATCTAACATGAACATCTACAAGACGCTTTTTTGATTTAATGTCATTTGAAAAAAAAGCTATGAGCTAACCTTTTGTTGAGTGGAGTGCCATCCACCCACTTCCAAGTATCTTCGTTTTTTACGTCCGTCAGTCCAATCCATGTGAGTCTGTTGAATTTTGTTATGAAATCCTGGTTTACAGAGAAAAACACTTATCGTCAATCATCAGTAGAAATGGACGGTGGCCTTGACACCGGACACTTTTTACGCTGCTATGGACAATATTGCAACAATGCACATTCTATGGACAATTTGCACTGATGTACATTCTCAAAATATTGAAGTGACTGTTATTTTGTATATATTGATTGTTGTGTTTTTATTAGGTCGTAATATGATCCATCACACGATTCAAATTCAGGAGATTTTACAGAAAATGTGTACACAAAACACACCACACACACACACACACACACACCACACCACACACACACACACACACACACACACACACACACACACACCCACACACACACACACACACACACACCACACACACACACACACACACACACACACACACACACACACACACACACACACACACACCAGAGGCCTGTACTACGAAGCTGGTTCAACTTAACCTGGATATGTTGGAGTTAGCCGGTTGGCGTAATCCAAAACATACGCGCTGGCGCTAAACTGTACTACGACGCTGAATATCAAGTGGATCGCTCAAGCCGCCGTGTCCTATCTAGTTAGGTGCGCGTTCACATGAAAGGGGTGGTATTTGGAGCATTCGACCAATCTCAAACACGGAGAAGCGTACTGACAGCGCAGCGTCATACTTCCTGAATTAAAAGTGAACTTTAATATTAGTCAAATATGAGGAAGTTAAACTTTAAACATCCATGACTTAAACACTTTACCCAGGATAAAAGCCACATAGCTGCACCTGCAAGGTGAATACAGCTGGTAAAAGAAAAAGTGTTTGAATGCGTACATTAACAGGTTTATGAAATCACTGCCCCGTCCAAGACACGAGTGGATCTGACTTTAATTAGGAGAATTTGACTCGAGTGTTTCGTCAATTTAATGTGTTGCTTAAAATAATACTTCTGCATACAGTATGTGACACTGTGAGTGTTGCACGGCCAGATACGGCTCAAGAAGCTGACTCAAATAAGGAAATATATGATACATTATGATGTGATATGATATGAATGATAATGGGACACATCTACGTCTGCACTCACAGTGCCGCGGACTGTACTTAATGTTACTCTGATCCGGTTACTTATGTCGTGGCAGATATTTAAGTAAGCTTTCTTAACGCTAATGTTATAATAGTCAGATTGCTCTGAAGATGGGAGGGGATATTCTATTAATTTTCACGTTCACACAGTCGGTGATTTTGGCCGGCTGTCTTTCCTGCAACGGCAGTTTAAACTGTATTTCCTTTCTCCTCCTGTCATATGAATTGATCGCTTTAAACTCCGCACACTGAGCTCTGATTGGTCAGCAGGCAGTGCTTTTATCCTGGAACCTATCCTGCTCCGGAGGCTAGCCGTTCAGAATAAGTTATCTAGCCTGCTAAAAAGTGAACCAGCTTCGTAGGACCGGAAACCCCTGAAGTTAGCTTGCTAAACGAAAATCTTGATTCGTAGTATAGCCCCCTGGGGGTATACTACGAATCTGGGCGGTGCGCCCAGGAAGGCACCCGTAGGAACGGTGAGGTCAGAGGACGCCTCATCAGCAAGCGCCGGTGGGGAAGCGCCCATAGCCGAGTCGCGGGGACCATCAGCCGGCCGCTGAGCAAGCCCTGGGGCGTCGCCCAGCCCGGGCGGATAGTTGGGGGCTGATGTCCCAGGGCAGCGGGCGGCGGCGACGGCGTGGCCGACTGCTCATGGGCGGCAGGGTGTGGGCCGGCGTGTAGGCACGGAGGAAACCGCCGGTTGCGCAGTGTCAGACGTCCCGAACCGTCAACCCTGATCCGATACTGGTCATGGTCCAGCGACTCCACCACGATCCCTGACCTGTCCCATTTGGCGGGGGCTCGGGCCTTGCTGGTTCTGGAGGAATACCCTTTTGCCGAGTGCCAATGGGCGGAGCGGTCTTGAGTGAGTCCCCAGAGACTCGGTGGTACGGGACATACGGGTCCGAAGGGCGTCCGCCTTCGCCGCCCATGCCTCGCGCCATAGCGGGCGGATATGCGGGTTCGAGAACTTCTCGAGGCGGTTCACGAAGGAGAGCGAGCCACGAAGGGGGCGGCCGAAGATGATCTGCGCCGGCGAGAGGTTGCAGTCGGGGTCAGGCGTGTTCCGCAACTGCAGCATAGCACGCAGGAAGCGGTCCTGATCAAGGCTGCCCGACGGGCCGGTGTTGGACATCAGGAGGCGCTTAGCAGTCTTACCGCAACTTCCGCCCTCCCCTCCCATTCGACTGCGGAAAGCTAACGGAGGACACACGGTGTTTGACGTGCCATAAGCGGAGGAAGTCCTCAGTGTGGCTCGCCTTGAATTCCGGACCACCGTCGCTCGAGAGCTCCTCCGGTACGCCGAAGGTAGCGAAGAAACGAGCGGAGGTGTTGGACCAGGGCCAGCTGAGCCCGCCCAGGGCAGTACCCGCCGTAGAACTCAGGACCTCTACCCAGCCCGAAAGCCGATCCCCGACAACTAGTTAGTGGCGGCCCCCATAGTCGAAGAAGTCAGCAAACACCGCCTCGAATGGCGTGGACGGGGGGGGTTGTGACGGCAAGGGGGGTGTAGCCGCCTGTGATGGAGCATTGCGGTTGCAGTCTGCACACCCGTCCCTGGTGGCCTGAATGTCCCCGGACATCCCGGGCCAGTAAACTATGGCTCGGGCATGCTGCCCCCATCGTTGAGGTCCCCTGGTGAGCGGCATGGAGATGCCGAAGGACTCTCCCACGGAGGGATGGGGGGACCACGACGCGGTCCCGATAGAGCAGGACGCCGTCCTGTCGTAGACGGACTCACAGACCGATGACAGACTCGCCAGGGCAGGGTCGTTAACGTCAATCCCACCCTCCTGCTCGATGAGTTGGAGGAGGTGGCCGAGGCATCCGTCAGCCGCTGTCTCCCGTGCGAGGAGGGGCCAAGAGACGGCTCACGAGCTCCCCGTGCGTCGTCGCGGATGGAGGCCATGAGTGCTGACTCCACGGCGTCAGGCCCGCTCGGCAGCCCCAGTGAGAGGCCGTTCGCTGAGCCCGAGGGGGAAGGATGCCTTGACGTGGCATCAGCGGCATAGTTGCTCTTGCCAGGCAGATGCACAATGTCGAAGCGCCATGGGAGGGTGCGCTGCTTGAGTCTAAACAGACGCGAGTTTGTTATCTCATCCAGCGTACGGTCACCAAAGATCTTCACCAATGGCTTATGGTCGGTGACCACGACGAGGTTGTCGGACCCCTGCGTGAAGTACCGCGTCTGTTCCAGACCCCAGGCCACAGCTAGGGCCTCTCCCTCTACGGCCGCATAGCGCTGCTCCGCAGGGGACAGGAAACGCGAACCCGCGAGGGTGATCCTCCATCCTCCTGGACAGCAGTCCGGTATGCCCGAGGCACAGTGACAATGTTACTGGAGCAGGAAGTAGCCAATGCCACGCATGGACCAGTCAGGGCGGAGGCAGGTACGCTTCTGCATGTCGTAGATCTCCACGCCCTCGCGGATGGCCTCCATTATGGCTTGCTTGGACGTCTGGAAGGCCTCCTCCAGAACGGGGGACCATAGGAACACACAGCGCGGGCCTGAAGGAACGGCTTTAAATGGGGCCATCGTGTCACGCAGCTGGGCGTAGTTAGCCACCTGGTTGACCGAGGCCCCAACCAACTCCTGATGTCCGTCGTGGAGCCTGGGGTGGGGAAGTCCCGGATGGCGTCCAAGTATTTCGGGAGCGGTTCGATGGTAGATTCCGACACCCTGAAGCCGGCGAAGTCGACACACCTCTCCGCGAACTGAAGCTTGTCCGGGTTCAACACGATGCCGACCGGCCGACACGCGTCAGGAAGTCCGATGGTCCTCCCACCAGTGTTTGCCCCCCCCCTCCAGTTCCGGGTGTCATAGTGGATGGTGTCTATCCACACACGTTCCTTGGCGTTCATAGTTCTGAGAGGACGGCCGTCAAACCGGACGTTGTAGCCATCCCCTGAGGACAGGAACCCTGGTGTGGCCCTGGGTGTAGCGCAACGGCCGAAGGGCGTGAGGAAGGTAGGATGAGGTGGGGCGATCCCGACTCACGCAGGGGGGACGCTGTGGTAAGCCGTTCCAGCATCCGTGACGGTCTTCCAGGTGCCCTTCGGGACACGGCGTGCAAGGTGGAACGGGGGACTCAGTGGCGAATGTCTCACGTTGGCAGAACTTGTTGAGGGGGGAGAGGTCCACGGTCCTGCGCGGGGGGAACCGTCGTGCTTCCGAGTGACTACCATGCGATGGCACCACGCCACTTGGCTCGCCGTATGGTACGCGTTCAATGACCCCGAGGGCTTCGTCCCGCAGGAGGGTCATCGTGGACCCTCCGCTGCCAGTGTAGAGGGCACTGTAGCCGCGGTGTGGCATGCCTTAGGCGTAGCCTGCGGGGTCCACGTGCATCTCGATAGGTGGCCCCTCCATGCATGGTAGTGCCCGATGGGGGCAAGTATTGAATGTCGACGAGGCATATCTCCCGAGCAGCCACCTTTCATCCGGCTGTTGTTCTCTGGCGGTACAAGGGAACCGGCAGAGCTGCGGGGCGCGCCGGGGGGGACACGTGCGCTGAGGACATGAGCACTGGGCGTCCTGGGGGTCACCTTGGCCATCCGCCGCCGCCGTTGGTTTGACCCTCGTCGCATTGACGGATAAGGGCTGGTCTGGCGTTGTCAGCCAGTGTCAGGGCCACACCCGTCCTGGGGCCCCCTGCAATGTCGTCCGACGGGAAGCCCACGGGCAAGAGGCCGAGGTTGAGCACGACTCGTAGGGATAGGTACATGGCCCGGACTGAGCTGCTCACGGATATACCATGGAACGGCAGGATGTAACACGCCCCCCGCTGCAGGTCGTCGAGAGCCTGGCGAAAGAACGCTCCCCTCCGATGGCTATAGGGGAGCGGTTGGCGGCCGACAGGCTGAGGCTGACGGGTCGCAAGTCGTCCCGCGCGAAACCGCAGCCAGGAACTCCTCCAGAGACCAAAGGTCCGACTGCGCGCCAGTGTCCGCGACGGCGGATATCCGCAGCTCCGTCGGTCCGAGCCCCCGGTTGTCTGGGTGCATCACCTCAGCCCGACTGGCGAGTCCATCGAGATGGTGATCAATGCTCGGGGGTGGTCTCTCATCCTGGCTCGTCTCCATTCGCCTTTGGAGAAGATGTGGTGCTCGAGTCTGATAGGTGCAGGCTGTTGAGACAGCCGTGCGACGTAGGGGCGCGCGCGTCGGCGATGGCTCCCGGGACGTCGGCCAGGGCGGGCTCCAGCTCGCACCGACGAGACCTGGGAGACCAGCTCCGACCCCATGGCGGCATGTTGACTGTCGGATGACGGCTGTTGACGCCTCTGTCGTCGGCGGGCCCTGTAGCAGCTGATGCACACCAGGTGAGGCTTCGGATTCCACCCGCGAGGCCCCTCCGTGAAGACGTTGAAGACGCTCTTACATTCCGGGCACGAGGCACGTTTAGCCCCGGCCGCAGGGCTCGGGGCGGGGCTCGTCTGTGGAGTCGTCTGCAGGCGCCGGAATGACGACATGGCTGATAGGGAGGACGACGGGAGAGCGTTACGGGCCATCTCTTTGTTCTCGACGAGTGCAATTACATCGTTAACTGGCTTGACCAGGACATCAGATGTCCCCAGCGTCTCGCGGCGTATGTCCGAGTCATAGATGCCATTGAGCAGAACATCACGGATAATGTGGTCGGTATAGTCCACGTCTTTACCACACTCGCATACCGCATTATAAGCGCATGTCTCTGCTTTACCCCGCACTCTGGCAGCGAATGCGCGGAATGTCTCGTCGCGTTCCTGGCGTAACTGGAGTAGCTCGGTGCGCAGGACGCATGTAGCGACTGGGATGACAGCTAGGGAACGCATGACGGCGATCAGATCTGGCAAGGGTCCGGAAGCGGCGTCGGGGACGGCTTTCAACAGGCTGTCTCCAAGTACAGGCCCAGCGCACTGAAACAGCTGGAATGGGGCCTGGGCATTCCCTATGCCTGAGCCGGCGCGGAATACATTCCAACAGCGGATGAACACGTTCCATTCCTCTATCGATACGCCCACATCAACTTTGGGCCGATCGAGTCTCGGGCCGTGAGGGGCTGGGGCCTGGGCTGGCGCGGCCATGACAGGCGCTGCGTGCTGGTGGCTAAATCCATGAATCGTCAATAGGGCAATGACGAGTGCTTCAGATACGTCTTCGGATTTGAACTCGCAGCCGGGGGCAGGGCATCCAACAACGACCATGGTGTCGTCATGAAGAAAACACACTCCTCAATGTCAGTTTCCAGTGTTTTATGACAAAAGATGACGACACCCTGAAACAGATTAATACAGCGAGGTAAGCTGACAAAGTGTTACATACATGCATGTCATCATTAACACAACACAAATATATGCTACGACCACCACGTATATATACACCAACAATAGTGGGAACAGTCTTACATGTGTGAGGTGGATGAACGTCTCGACACGAGGCGGAGTGAATGAACAATGTTTGAACTAAAATGGCTGCTCAGTACTACCGGGTCAGAGCACGGCATATACCGGTGCTGACAGCAGTGACACGCTGCCCTCTAGTGGCCGGTGATAAACTCTTCACATGACTTAAACACTTTATCCAGGATAAAAAGCCACATAGCTGCACCTGCAAGGTGATACTTGCTGGTAAAAGAAAAAGTGTTTCGAATGCGTACATTAACAGTTTTATGATATCACTGCTGCCCCCGTCTAAGATACAAGTGGACTCTGACTTTAATTACATTGACTCGATTGTTGTTTCGTCAACTTAAGTGTGTTGCTTAACAATAATACTTCTGCATACAAGTATGTGACACTGTGAGTGTTGCACGCCAGGTATCCGGCTACAAGAAGCTGACTCAGATAAGGGAAATATATGATACATTATGATGTGATATCATGTGATATGAATGATAATGGCACACATCGCTGTCTGCCACTCACCAGTGCCGCGGACTGTATAGGCTACGTAATGTTACTCTCTGATCCGGTTACTTATGTTAGTGGCAGATATTTAAGTACGCTTTCTTAACGCTAATGTTTAATAGTCAGATTGCTCTGAAGATGGGAGGGGATATTCTATTATTTTCACGCTCACACAGTCGGTGATTTTGGCCGGCCGTCTTTCCTGCAACGGCAGTTTAAACTGTATTTCCTTTCTCCTCCTGTCATATGAATTGATCGCTTTAAACTCCGCACGCACACTGAGCTCTGATTGGTCAGCAGGCAGTGCTTTTATCCTGGAACCTATCCTGCTCCGGAGGATAGCCGTTCAGATAAGTTATCTAGCCCGCTAAAAGTGAACCAGCTTCGTAGACCGGAAACCCCTGAAGTTAGCTTGCTAAACGAAAATCTTGATTCGTAGTATACCCCCCAGGTTAGGTGGCAGGCTAAGAGATCAACTCAGTGAAAGCACCGCCTGCTGACCAATCAGAGCTCCGTGTGCGGAGTTTAAAGCGATCAAGTCATATTACAGGATAGAGGAATACAGAAAAACTGCCGTTGCAGGAAAGACTGCCGGCCAAAATCACTGACTGTGTGAACGTGAAATTAATAGAATATCCCCTCCCATCTTCAGAGCAATCTGACTATTATAATATTAGCGTTAAGAAAGCTTACTTAAATATCTGCCACGACATAAGTAACCGGATCAAAGTAACATTAAGTACAGTCCGCGGCACTGTGAGTGCAGACGTCGATGTGTCCCATTTCATTCATATCATATCACATCATAATGTATCATATATTTCCTTATCTGAGTCAGCTGAGCCGTATCTGGCCGTGCAACACTCACAGTGTCACATACTGTATGCAGAAGTATTATTTTAAGCAACACATTAAGTTGACGAAACACTCGAGTCAAATTCTCCTAATTAAGTCAATCCACTCGTGTCATGGACGGGGCAGTGATTTCATAAACCTGTTAATGTACGCATTCAAACACTTTTTCTTTTACCAGCTGTATTCACCTTGCAGGTGCAGCTATGTGGCTTTTATCCTGGTAAAGTGTTTAAGTCATGATGTTTAAAGTTTAACTTCTTCATATTTGACTAATATTAAAGTTCACTTTTCATTCAGGAAGTATGACGCTGCGCTGTCAGTACGCTTCTCCGTGTTTGAGATTGGTCGAATGCTCCAAATACCACCCTTTTCATGTGAACGCGCACCTAACTAGATAGGACACGGCTGGCTTGAGCGATCCACTTGATAACCAGCGTCGTAGTACAGTTTAGCGCCAGCGCGTATGTTTTGGGCTTAGGCCAACCGGCTAACTCCAACATATCCAGGTTAGGTTGAACCAGCTTCGTAGTACAGGCCTCTGCTCTGCTTTGCTTGCTGTTGATGATCACGAGGTCCGCACCTCTCTGCAGACAGTCAGCTCTGCTTTCTAGCCACGTTTTCCTGAAAGAAGGAATGTAATAGAAACTGGGACGGATATACACCCAGCCTTGTTGGAAAAAGTGATCTGTGGGACCACAACAAAGAAAACTTTAATATCTCAGGAATTAACTTATGTGACTGTACAATTTACACATTTGAAAAGCAATTATGAATTGATGAATTCAATTGAATCAAATGTAAGCATTATAAAGCTCACAATTCAAAACAACATGTCCCCAATTTTTTGGGGTTTTTTCTTGTTATCTGCAAGGGTTTAAGGACAGTCTGCATCAGGCACATTCTTATTTGTCATTTTAGGCTATATAAATAAATTGAATTGATCGATTTATAATTTCAGGACTTTATCCGTTTTTTTTCAAAAGAGGAATTAACAACACTTTTTTTTAAAAGGGTTTTAAACTACATTTTGTTATTCCTTTCAGTAATTTATCCACCTATTTACATGTGATTGGTAGGTACACCTGTATAATCTAACGCAATCAAATACAACTTTTCTGCTATAGTGTTATAATGCCTAGGATGTTCAGTTTCTGTTGACATAGAGGGGTTAGTTATTTGTCCCGGCTCTGTGTGGAGGTGTTGACATTTATAAATGCAACATATGTCCCTAAGATGCAGCCTGACCAACAAACCTCCACAACATGTGTCACATTGTGTGGAAACAGAACATGTCATCACTGCCCTTGAGATGCTCTCAAAGTTGACTGTTTCCTGATACAAAGCAGAAGTGGTGTCACAACAAAGTACAACACAAGTAGAACTCTTTTTGTCAGGTATTTTATATCTCAGTGCTTTGTTCTCCCCCCAAATCACATACCCAACACCCATCTTGTATCAATCTATCCATAGACAAATAAAGTGTATTCACTGTGTACTGGAGATTTTAACACTTTAACAGTTGTACCTAAGCTTTCCTCTCAGCTTTAAGCTTTTAAAATTAAAAATTGTGCTTAAGCAATGATAAAAACCTCGAACAGGAAAACCATGATTAAACCGCTTCCTATTAAATTGTTTAGATAATGCCAAGAGATTGATATTAGTGTTTTGTAAAATGAGAAAAAACCTGTTACATATTTGGCTATAGGTTAACTATTTCTTTAGAAAAAGTGACGTATAAACAAAAAGGGAAACAGAATATTTTTGAGAAACCTGGAGGAAATGTACTGCTTTTGTGATATTCATTTGATAATGAAAAGGAGAAATTAGTACTCCCGATTCAATAATAAAAATATTAAATGCACACTAAAACACTTAATTTTTCA